>NC_090819.1:16920233-17220233 GCF_000390325.3 Nicotiana tomentosiformis | reverse complement strand
AATATTAAAGCACATATAAGCCAATTTATGCAAAAATGATGCTTTGTTTTCAATTCTGCATTCAATTCAGACACCAAACTAAATATGTGAGAAATCATGACGCAAAAAAAATGTCAAAGAAATACTATAACTCATATCTATGATCAAATGCATTATTTTCTTATTAAGGAATATAACCTAGGCAAAAACATCAATAGAAATATGCACATGTACCTTCTAAACTTTTGAGTCATAGGTCAAGTATCTCCACATGTGCATAGATTATTTGCCTTAAGATTAAACAACCTTCTTGAATTTGAAAGAAGTATTGATACTCTTACCAAAGGAATGAAAATCAGAAGTAATTCTAAAAAACAATCTTAAGCACATGACGACATAAAAAGTGCATGTATGCTTGATTATCCTAATGTTAATACAAATGACATGGTTCATGCAAGACATGCATTCGTGCTATTTACGATCTCTAAGTCAAGGATAAAAATAATACCAAACAGGATTGTAGTATAATGCAGCTAGTCGACTCAAGCAATATGTAGTTGTATATACCATATAATGCTTAACCAAAAAGAATGTTACTAGATACGTATCATCTTATAAAGCCTCTGAAGGAACTTGAATATCCTTTAGTGATACCAATCATTTAAGTTTTATCATCACGTGTAATTAATAGTTCCTTCATCCTCTATAGAATAAATCGTTGAAGCATCTCTAAGCATGTTCCATGATCAGCCATTATGCAAATATCATTGACCCATTTTTATGGCTGGACTCAAAATTCTTGCAAAATAAATTAGTTTGTTTTTGGTACCCAAATCTTTTTGGGTCCTTCATGGTTAGTGGCTTGTATCATTGGAGATACATGTAACTGTTTAGGTCTTCAAATAAATTTTGATCTAACATGATTTTTGGCATAATTACATGCAAATACTTTATGTCCGAAATTACCACAGTAGTGACAAGTAATATGAGGAGAAGAGTGCTTACCTGCAGCTGCCTTATTAGTTGACTTTGAACTTTCCTCAGTCAACTTATTTAAGGTAGGACGTTTACGAGTAGATCCCTTTTCAGTCGACTTATAGTTGTTAAGCCAAGGAGACGACTTTGATCGATCAAAGTAGTGGCTGAAAAATTTGTGCAAGCTACTTATTTGTTTGCGAAGCTCAAAATTTTCTTCTTGAAGTAAGTTATTCTCCAACTGATATTCTTCAAGCTGAATATCCCAGTCTTTCTTTTTATTTCTCAACTTGTTATATTCTTTAAGTTGGATCTCCCAATCTTTCTTCTCATGTATCAGCTTGTTATATTCTTCAAGTTGGATCTCTCAATTTTTCTTCTCTTTCCTCAACTTATTATATTCTTTGAGAACTTTCTCAAGGTCGTTGAGAACCAATTCAATATTTTCCTGTAATTCATCACATTTATCGCAATACGTAATAGGAGAAGGACATACCTTGTCAATTTATCCCATTGCCATGAAACATAGGTTTTCCATTCTTTCGTGATCGTTTTCTTCTTCAGATTCATTCTCGTAGCTCCAAGTTGAGATTCTATGATTCTTCTTCTTGAAGTTAGGACATTTTAATTTCATATGTCCAGGTTTACCATATTCGTAGAAGCATACGTTCTCTTGTTGTTGAACCTCATTCTTGCGGTTCTTTCTACTCTTCTTTTTTTCGTCCTAGGTATCACAGCCAAGTCTTCTCGATCATCACCAGGTTCAGATTCTTCAAGAGTTGACTTGGATTCAATTTTCTTAACTTTGTTGGTGTCCCCATGGATATTTTTTAATTTGTCCTATATATCTTTAGCAGTCTCACCAGTGGATATATTCTTTTATTCTTCTTTACTAATCGCACAATAGAGCATGTTGATTGCTCTAGCGTTTGTTTGCATAATATCCAACTGTTCTTTTGTGTAGTCAAATATGGATGTCCCTTTTTCAAGCTTCCTTCCATCATTGTTGTTAGTAATAAGTCTAGGTCCATTCTAAATAACTAGCCAGGCAAGATATTCTATTGATTGAACATAAATCTTCATTTTTTCTTTCCAATGGCTATAGTATTGACTATTAAAGTACGGTGGCCTTCTTGTTGAGTATCCCTCTTGAAGTACGGTTACAGTAATTTGAGGACATGCCATGGATCTTTTATCACTTGTTTTTATGAAAAAAAAATAAAGATGTGAGACCTGCTCTGATACCAATTGAAAGTACAAGGGGGGAGGGTGAATTGTAGCCTATTAAAAATTTCTATTAGACTATGGTATGCACTTAGTCGACCGATGCGGAGACAGCCTGTACAATACTGTTAGTACTTCGATTCAATCAAATATTAATCTCAACAAATAGTAATTGCGTATAACAGTAATTGCTTATAATAACATATGAAAGTTGTCACGACCCAAAATCCATAAAGGTCGTGATGGCGCCGGACACCACTATCAGGTAAGCCAACAATAATTACTTAATTAGGTTCACATTTTATTATTTTTGAAATTATATTTTCCTTCAATTTAAATAGTAAAGAATGAGGATTTACAAAGTAAATAATAATACTTTTAACAAATTCAATGCAGAATAACCCATAATCACCCCAAAACCCGGTGTCACAAGTGCATAAGCATTTAACTAGGAAAATAAAATAAAATACCGCAGCTGTCCGGAATACAAATTGGATAGGAAAAATGTAAATACTCTTAAGGACACTCTGCCGGCTGCGGGTCGTAATGTGGAATGCAGCTCACGTAAGTCCCCGTATGCATACACGCCTATTCTCTCACAAGGCCACTAGTCACATATGTACCAGCACAAAAATGTGCAACAAGTGTACTATGAGTACGTAAGCAACGTGAACCCAGTAAGTATCTAGCCTAACCCCAGAGAAGTAGTGACGAGGGGTTCGACATCGATACTTACTAGTGGTCCAATAATATCATGTATAGTAAAGAGGTAAGTAAATATGATGCAACATAAATAAATGAGATAAGCAAGTATAGATTATGTGGTACCAATACCCCTCTTTACGAGGAACTCGAGCTAAAATTTGGAAATTTTCCTCCTTAACCAGAGCATATATATGAATATCGTGGATCTCATCAGATAGATTTTCATAACCCAAATTGAAAAACCTTACAGATGCTCTGGCTTCTTGCCAAATATTACGCACGATTTCATGAGGATATGATATATAAAATGCCGAGGTGTACGACCCGATCCAACATAATAATAAAATTGTGCACTGCCGGGGTCGAACGGCCCAAACCATATGATAAATCAATTAACCAACCGAGGCGAACGGCCTGCTCTCATGAGAGTGTGGTACATAAATCCTGCCGAGGTGAACGGCGCGATCCCATAAGAGTAAGAAACTTGACGGGTCCTTGACCCCACTCACGAATAAACGTGTGAGTTGTAATTTCTCTAACAAAATCCTTTCAATGAAGTATATATATCGCGAAAACATTCCATAAGAGGAGTAGAATTATTCGGTAACTAATCATGAACTTGTGCAGTCTCTACAATAACAAGTCTAGTCTCAAGTAGTAATGTAAAACAGAGGAATTTAATAGGTGAGAGACTGCTCAAATAATACAGCTATAGCATGATGTGAACCTAAGCCTACCCGGACAATAACATGAATATAGCTACGTACGGGCTCTCGTCACCTCGCGCGTACGTAGCCCCCACAACGAGTAGCACACATCAATATACAATACCTAGGGGTAAATTTTCCCTCACAGAGTTAGACGGGAGACTTACCTCGCTCCAAAATTTCATAACCGGCTCCAAAGCCCTCTAATACCTCAAACTGATGCCCGTCGCTCCAAAACTAGTCAATTAAGATGTAACCCAATCAAAATGTACTCTAATACTCATAATAAATCAATTTATAATAATTTTCAACTCCGCTCGAAAAATCGATAAAGCAACTCTCGGGCCCACATGCCTGGATTCCGAAAATATTTGAAGACGAACACTACCCATAGCACTACAAACTCAAATATATAATTTATTCTCAATTGCATGCCCAAATTCGTGATCAAAATTTAAGAATACCAATTTTTAGGTTTTTCTTCAAAATCCCAAATTTCTACAAATTTCCATGTTTAATTCCATATATAAATCAAGTATTTAACTTGCAATATATGGGAATCACTTACCTTGACATAGATGATGAAAATATCCCCTTGAAGCTCTCCAAAAATCGCCCAACCAAGTGAAAAATGAGAAGAAGAGCCAAATCTCGCTCTTTAAAACAATCTGCCCAGCGACCTCTCGCACCTGCGATCCCTTGACCGCTTCTGTGGTTCCGTAGGTGCGGCCACATTACCACTTCATACCCCTCAACTCCGTATCTGCGGGCCCCATCTGCTTCTGCGCCTTCACTCTTGCGGCTCCACGTGCGCAGGTGCGGTCCTGCTTCTGCGGAATTCGACCGCCTCTGCAGTCCCAGCCTTCCCCAGCCTAAGCCGCTTCTGCGACCCTCATGGCCGCTTCTGCGGCCCTAACCTCGCAGGTGCGGTTACACCAGAAGACAACATCCCTCAGCCCTTCTTCCGAGTCCCAACTCAATCCTTTTACCATCCGGATTTCACCCGAGGCCCTCGGGACCTTAACCAATTATACAAACACGTCCCAAAAAATATTACAAACTCAGTCGAGCCTTCAAATCACATCAAACAATATCAAAATTATGAATCACCCTCCAATTCAAACCTAATGAACTTTGAAGCTGCAAACTTCTACCTTCGATGCCGAAACCTATCAAATCACGTCCGATTAACCTCAAATTTTGCACACAAGTCCTAATTGACATTACGGACCTACTCCAACTTTCGGAATCGGAATCCTACACTGATATCAAAAGGCCCACTCCCGGTCAAACTTTTAAAAATTATCCAAATTTCCAACTTTCGCCCAAATGACCCTAAAATGACTTACGGGCCTCCAAATCCACATCCGGACGCGCTCCTAAGATCAAAATTACCATACGGAGCTATTCCCAGACTCAAAATTCCAAACGGATATTGATATCATTGAAATTCACTCAACTCAAATTTATGAAATTCTTCCAAAATGCTAACTTCCACAAGAGGCACTGAAACGTTCCCGGGTCATTCAAAACTCGATCCGGACATACGCCCAATTTCAAAATCATCATGCGAACCTGTTGGAATCTTCAAATCCTAATTTCGAGGTCGTTTACTCAAAAATTACACTTTAGTCAATTCCTCCAATTTAAGGCCTTCGAAATAAGAATTTTCTATCCAAATCAACTCTGAACTTCCCGAAATTAAATTCCGACCACTCGTACAAGTCATAATAACTAAAGTGAAGCTGCTCAGGGCCTCAACCCACTGAACGACGTACTAGAGCTCAAAACGACTGGTCGGATCATTACAAAAGCAATAAGGTAAATGACACCAGGAATGTTATACTAGTTCGGAACCAATGGGGTATCCTACTCTAGTCTCCTTGGGTTGCAAGGATGTTATCTCTTGATCTCTTTGTAATATGAGTTGTGTATAACTTGTGTGATTTTCAACGTTAACCACCAATGTTTACAAGGTTGGTTTTCACTCGCTCACCAATAATAAGCAATGGTTGGTTTTAACATGCTCACCAACAACGCAAAAGGTTGGTTTTTTCTCACTCACCAACGACTCTTTGGTTTTCACTCACTCATCAAAGTAACGAATAATGACACAACCTCTAAGGATACACTGCCTCTCCAATATTTTTCAGTCTCTCTTCACTCTTTTGTGTATCTACTAAAAGTAAATTTCAATGCTTGTTAAGAGTAGAATAAAGAACTTGTAGTTGGATAGACAATTGTATAGAAGGCTGCATGTTTAATCCTTGAGTTTGTCAATCTTCTTATAGGCGAGTTTTGAGAGTTTTTTGTAGACTGGTTCTTTGATTGATACCCACAATAGTTTACTGATATTTGGCCCAAGAGAGGTTCCTCTGATTCCTTCATGAGAGATGAGCTGGATTCATTTAAGTGCTCCAAGATTTATTGAAGAAAGGGGTAGCACTCAAATTGTCTCCCATTATGTTGTGTTTCCTACTCAAATTGTCGTGATCCATGCTTTATTGAAGAAAGGGGCAGCACTCAAATTGTCTCCCATTATGTTACTTCACTTTTTTTTGGATCTTCTTTGAGTTACTGCAATTAACAAGACAAAGTGAGTGAACTTGATTTGCCTTACTGTCATCATTGAACCCTAAGTGTAACAAAACTTTCATTCCGGATATCATATTTCTTCATAGTCAATTCCGAACAACTTCTTCCAATCCATGAAATATTCAGTCACAAATATTCTTGCCCTTATGAGCTGCTCCTTCATTTAATATTTTTGTCATTGCATCTTTTATGGAATGATTTAGTTCAAAATAGCTTCTTTCATTTAATAAAGAATCTGAACTCTTTTTGATTCTTTCAAAACATCCTAGCAGCTTATGATATCTTCCTTCGTACCTTGCTGTCACGACCCAAAATCCTAACCTGTCGTGATGGCACCTATCTCAATACTAGGCAAGCCGACAACCTCAATAAACCACAATATCTTTTAAGTTTGAAAAGATAATATTTAAATTCAGCGGAAAAAGTCTCACAATACAGATAAAAACACTCCCAAAACCCGGTGTCACTGAGTACATGAGCATCTAAATAATACAAAGTCTGACAGATAGGAACACTGTCTGAAAATATAGAACAATACAATAACGAAAGGAAAGAGAGTCAAGGTTTGCGGACGCAAAACAGCTACCTTGATAGTCTCCAGCAGATAAATCCTTAAATCTGGCAACTGTTGTATCCGGAAGTACCTAGATCTGCACACGAGGTGCAGAGTATAGTATGAGTACAACCAACTCAATAAGTAACAAAACTAACCTCTGGGCTAAAAGTAGTGACGAGCTCCGCATGTACAGTCCATTATAAATAATAACAATACATAAATGTAGGCATGCTTTCAAGTTCAATAGTTGCTTTCAGTACAAATAAAACAGATCAATTCTGAACAATACGAGAAATATGACATCTCTGTATCTACATGCCAATGTACGTACTGTATGTGATGCACCTTAATGAAAACTCTGTGTACTCACAATCTAAAATACTCAATCACTCAGTACTGTATATGGCCAATCCAGCCCAGGAAAGATCCATCCCGAAATATATATGTACATCCATCAACTGACAGTCAGTCGCTCAGTATTGTATAAGGCCAATCCAGCCCAGAGGAAGATCCATCCCCAAATATCAATGATTCAGACAAGATCCATGTCCAGGGAAAATCCATCCCTCAATATAAATACTTCGGGCAAGATCTATACCCAGGGAAAATCCTTCCCTTAATATAAATGCTTCGGGCAAGATCCATGCCCAGAAAAAATCCAACCCTTAATATAAATGCTTCGGGCAAGATCCATGCCCAGGGAAGATCCATCCCTCAATATATATATCTATGGAAAGATCCATGCCTAGGGAAGATCCATTTCATATATATATATATATATATATATATATATATATATATCAACTACGCTCACTATGGGGGTGCAGACTACTGAGGGGCTCCTTCAGTCCAAGAGCTATAATAGCCAGATCCAAGCATAAATAAATAAACATAACTATCATCAGAATCTCCAGTCTCTCGGGCTCTCAATAACATGAAACATCAATCTGACATGATGATATGAAGTATCAATGAATGATAACAGAGACAGAGATATGATATGCAAGTGATAGATATGATTCAGTACAAAATTATAAGTTTAAACAAATAGTTCAACAATAATACGACCCTGTGGGTCCCAAAATATATCGGCGCATAGCCAAATCATGATCTTTAACATGAGTCTCAACTCAATTTCTCTAACACGTGGAGGACGTGCGGATAATGACATTTTGTTTAATTATGCAACTCCACATAATCAACTAAGTCACAATTTCTATGATACACGCTCGCACGCCCGTCACCTAGCATGTGCGTCATCTCCAAACAATTCATACAACATGTAATTCAGGGATTCATACCCTCAGAACTAAGTTTAGAAATGTTACTTACCTCAACAAGACGAACCCAACGTTGAGCAAGCTAATCAATACTCAGAAAATTCCATTCCGCGTGTATCCACCTCTGAATGCCTTCTTGTCTCCTCAATTAAATGCCAACGATCCGAAACTGAAATTCACCCCTTAATGATACTACAACGATCTACTACACTAAGCAACTTTAATCTACAATATCAACATCCTATGGGACCAACATTAGTAACCAATTCCATAGTTTAGGCCATTTAGATAATTTACCAAACACCTAGTGGGCATATATTTATACATTTCTTAACCATAGAATTAGTTCTTTCAACTACCATCATTTACCAACAATTTATCCCACCATTATTCTTTAACAACTTATAATCCTAACATCACATGTGTGACCAACCATTCTCACCCAACCAACAACATTTCATCAAATAATCACTTTTCAGTTTCTACAATGGGTATTCATTTAAATTGAGAATTTATAGCTTCCAAACACTATACCATTAGTTCCAATACTTGATTCATACTCATATTTCCATAATAAATCCATACATGTATACATAATACTCTTACACCCAATAATCATACTTCTTATGACCTACTTTTAATCCAAATCCCGAAATTGAAAACTAGGGTATGGAACCTTACCTCTTTGATGAAGATCTTATAATTTGCTTCTTTGCTTCTTGGAGATTGGTGCAAGATTGGATGATTAGAATGTTAAGTTTACTTCTTCTCTCTCTAAAATGCTCTTACATCTTTCTAAAATATCAGGTTTTAGCTCAAACATGACTTAACCCCTCTCCCTACCCGGTGTTGGGGGTATTAAATGAGCTCATACGTGCGCGGCCGCGCACCTGGGCAAGTGGCCACGCATCCGGCTGCGCACCTGAGGCAGAAAGTCTCAAATATGTGCAGTCGCGCATCTGGGCGCGCATATGAGGGCGCGCATATGACACAGGTCCAATAAAATGGTCATAACTTTCTGTATACATATCCAAATGATGAACGGTTTGATGCGTTGGAAACTAGACTCAAAGGGCTTTACACCATATAACTATTCATATCTTGAGAGTTATGCTCGTTTGAAGTTAGATCTTGTGCGAACGCACTTGAAACTTTATCCCATCATATAATTTTCAACTTGACTTAGCCTTAGGGATCTTCTTAGACCCTAAACCATTCTTAATGCACCTCATACATATATTATCATGATCAATTAATATCATTCAAATTACCAGTCTTGTTCATACCCGAATTGATATATTTAGCACCCGCCAATCTTCTTAATGGTCTTAAAACACTTAGAAATTTTTTGGGGTGTTACATTCTCCCCCACTTAAGAACATTCGTCCTCGAATGTTTTTCAAGTCATTATTAGGCACAATATTATCCTCTTTTCACCTTAACCATCATCTCTAATCGTTCTTGACTTCATATAGATCTTAGATATTCTTCCAACATTTCAACTTCCTTAAGGCCCCAAAATTTGGCTAACTCCCAAATTGTTCAGAAATTTCGGCAGAGTGTCCTCTATAATTGGGCCTAACCACCTGCCAGAGAATCACCAAAATCAGTCCTAACAACATATTCATGAACCAACGATGCAACATAACATTAAAATAATGCCAACAGTGGCCTCACGACCAGTATACTACTAAAAAGAAACACCTTTAACATCAGCTATACAGTTGATATATAATTCATAGAAGGTAACTCTTAGCATTTTTCGTAGAACACAACTTTATAAATACATGATTATTCAAACAAATGAGGGTACTTCTTCTTCATTTCTTCCTCGGCTTCCCAAGTGGCCTCTTCAACCTATTGGTTTCGCCATAACACTTTTACAGAGGCAATTTCTTTATTTCTCAACTTCCGAACCTGCCGGTCTAAAATGGCCACCGGCTCCATATCATAAGTCAAATTACTGTCCAGCTGCACTGTACTGAAAACCAAAATATGAAATGGATCCTCAACATACTTTCGGAGCATGGACACATGGAACATTGGATGAATACATGATAGACTAGGTGGCAAGGCAAGTTTATAAGCCACCTCTCCAATCTTCTTAAGTATTTCAAAAGGCCCAATATACCGAGGGCTTAACTTGCCCTTCTTCCCGAACCTCAACACACCCTTCATGGGTGAAATCTTGAGCAGAACCTTCATACACTGCTGATAATAAAAGGAAACACGCGAAATCTCATAACCACTTGTTAGATCAACAAGTCATGGAGCTCTCTCGCCCCAACCAGAACCATAATCGCTTTCTAAGTCGACTTTTAATATTATCCTTCCGAATATACTGTAATCAAACCTGATAGTACCTATTCTAGGTCCAATGACCATATATTATTAAACATAACTATCCCACTGACATGCCACACCAATACAACTCAAGCCACAACTGCGCAACCTTGTACCCAAAGTGGAAGATGTCTCAAAGTAGAGAACCGTATTGCAAGTTCAACAAGCACTACCACAACTGCAATGCTATAAGCTCATTATATATAGTAGAACCAAGACACACGAATTTAATAAGAGTAACCAGCTCTTCTAGAGAGTCATCCACTCTACTCAAATCTCAATTGCATTGTCCAAGCGGGCCGAACGACCTATGCCCCATTAGCACAATAACACCCAAAGAAATAATCCACACCTATAAGTAACCGAGTGAATCGTTTTTCTTGGTACATTACATCCATAACGAACAGCAACCCTAGACCATTCCTAAAACTCCCATATATCCATAAGGTGTAATACATCATGCATCCAGAAATTCCTTACTCAGGTCATCCTCAAAAACAACCTCTGTGAGTCATACCTGACCCACAAGTATGCCTCAGACCGAAACCTATACAATACATAACCATGCAATCAAATCGCCGACGGCAAACTCCCTCATATGTCTCAAAGCCATATAACAAAATATTCGATAACTCACAATACCCATATTCTATTACTACCATAATCCCGCACTAAGATTCAACTAAATCCTTCATAAACTCACGCAACACAAACCATATAATACCTCAGATCATCTGCTAAGCTTGCATTCATCCTCATGACAGTCAAGTCAACTTCCTCAAGCGATCCAAACTCAAATTGCAACACATAAAACTCACTGGTATATAGAAACTCTCCACATAATTATCTTAAGAGTCACACAACTTCAAAACATCTCGCAGAAGATAACCCACCTGCTTAGCCTCAATCTGGCATCTCTCTATGCCTTTTCTTGGCCACAACCACTATGCACTCACTAAATCTTCCCGAGTCTGAACTCATCAACAAGACATGAGAATTTACTTTGTTCCACAAATAAGCAACATGAAAGAATCCCTCAAAACACTCATAACTCAAGACTGTACATCACATCAAGACAGAAATCAAGCACCCAATAGTCCTTTTTCAATCCCAAGAAACCCTTCTCGCCACATCCAAACCATTTAAACGCATACCGCAATCACGTCATACTCATCATATAGCCATCCAACCACTTACTGAGCCATCAATCCCACTCCTAGGGAAACAACCAAACATATGAGTCCAAAGCACGTAGTCACGCAACTGAAACTACTGAGCCTACATTGCGGTCTAAACATAACCTTAACTCCTCCATACTGGCCCATCACCAATACTCAGAAAAATGCATCTCGAACCTAATCCGTGAAAATCACAAGTTGTCGATGCACAGTTGATACCGAGCGCTTACATATGCATACGAGTAAGTGGAAGGAATTCAAAGAGATACACTTCAAGCTGAATCAATATCGCATGATAAGGAAAGAAAGATGGGAAGTTTATCCTAAATGCCCTGTAACCTCTCGAAGATAGGTATGGACGTCATCATACTGATCCGCAAGACTCTACTAGACACTTGCTCATGACTCGTAAAACCTATAAACCTAGAGCTCTGATACCAACTTATCACGATCAAAAATCTAACCCGTCATGATGGCACCTAACCTAACCCGCTAGGTAAGCCAAATAACAATAAAACATAACATAATGATAATGATAAGAGTCAAACAGGAAATAACTGAATTTTATACAAGTCCCCAAGGACTGGTAGTACAAGTCATGAGCTACTAAGACTTAGATTTTACAAAACTGAACTAAAATAATTACACCATCTGTTTAGAATGTAAATGAACAAAATTCGAATCTAAAGCTACCGAGGACAAGTGATAGCCATAACTGGAACGCAGGTACATCTTCAGTGTCAACCCACGCCATACACAACAGCATCAACACAAAGATCTGCATGCAAGGCGCAGAAGTGTAGCATGATTACAACGACCCCATGTACTCTATAAGTATCCTAACTAACCTCGGCGAGGTACAAGAAGCAAGAAATATAAATGATACTCACCAATGCCTGTACAGTACATAATTTCAACAAGTACAAAACAGATATATGATCAAATCAGGAAAACCTCAGGTATAACCGCCTTGATGCTCAAAATTCTTTGTTTTAAAGTATTTTACTCGGTCAACAATCCAGCATATAAAGAAGGTATGCAAGTAAAGCAGGCAACAATCAAGGAAATTGCAAATAAGGGTGAAATGCATAACCAAATAATAGTCTGTTGTGGCACACAACCCGATCCAATAATCATAAGCTAATAAGGCCTATTGCGGCGTGCAACCTGATCTAATAATAGTAACCAGCTCTCCAAGAGCTCACATCAACTATAAATCTGTCGGTTTCTCACAATTTGCGTGTACACCATCAAGAGAGAAACATGAGAGGGTGACCCTAAGGTAATGGATCCTTATCCACACGCAAGCACGTCCAATTCAAAGTACTACTAGCCCGACGTGGTCCTAGGCTCAATATCATAATCTGCCCGGCATGGTCATAGGCTCAATGTGATAGATCCGCCCAGTGTGGTCACGGGCATAACAATACAATTTGCCTGGCGTGGTCACAGGCATAAGAACACAATCCGCATGACATGGTCACAAGCATAACAACAATCCGCCCGGCATGGACACAGGCATAACAATGCAATCCGCCCAGTGTGGTCACAGGCATAACAACACAATCCGACCGGCGTGGTCACAGGCATAACAACACAATCCGTCTGGCATGGTCACACGCATAACAACACAATACGTACGACGTAATCACAGGCCTCCAGTCAATCATATCACACAGGAGCAAAAAAACAATAATACATATATGTGATGAATAAATAACAAATCTCATGCTCCCGGGCTGGTATAATCCCAGCACATGTTGCTTCTGTGACACCAAAACTCGCTTTTGTGATTGCGATTCTGCGCTACAGTTGTCGCACCTGCAGCCCCGCAGATGCGCCTACATTCCACATCTGCGACCTTTTCGCCCATTGTCCATTTTCGTTTCTGCGATCACAATGTCCGCATCTGCGGCCGTGCTTCAGCGCCCAAACTTCCGTACCTGCGGACTCTGCTCCCAGGACACAACTTTCGCTTTTGCTACTCTTTTGCCACTTTTGCGGCTCCACACCTACGCCCATGGCTCTGTAGGTGCGGTCACACCAGAATCCCTGCCAAACCAGCATAGCCAAAATGATCTATACCTCGTCCAAAACTCATCCGAGCCCCTCGGGACCCCGTCTGAATATACCAATAAGCCCCATAACATAACACAGACTTACTTGAGGACTCAAATCATGCATAACAACACCAAAACCATGAATTGCGCCTCAAAACAAACTTTTGAACTTTCAACTTCCAAAACTCATGTCGAACCATATCGAATCAACCCGGAATGACCTCCAATTTTGTACACAAGCCTCAAATGGCATAACGAAGCTATTTCAATTTCCAGAATTATAATTCGAACCCGATATCATTGAAGTCAACTCCTGGTCAAATTTATGAATATTCTAAACCTTCAAATTTCCAACTTTCATCAAATAGTGCCGAAACCTTCTAGAAATATCCAAATATAAATTTGGGGATTAGCCCAAGTCCAAAATCACTATCCATATCGAACGGAACCATCAAACCTTCGATACGGGGTCAAATATATAAAAGTCAACCTTGGTCAACTTGAAACTTCAAACATGAAATTCATTCTTCCAAACTAATACTGAATCACTCAAAAACAAAAAATGACGATCTACACAAGTCATAATACGTCATACGCAGCTACTCACCCTCAAACCACCGAGCTAAGTTCAAATTCTCAAAATGACCGGTCAAGTTGTTACAATCTGTTTCTTATAAATAACTTTGCTCGTGAGGTCAATGTTGGTTTCTCCTTCTGTTGATCGGGGTATGGTTTTTCTCCTTCAATTGATTTGGATTTAGTTGTACCTCTATAGTATTCTTCCCCTTCTACTCCGCTTGATTCACATTCTCTCCATTTTTCTACTCACCACCAGCTGAGTTGATTGGACTCAAGCTTAGGGTTCGTGTGAATTCAGCTGCCAGTTTTACAATCCCAGACATTTGTTGTGGTTTCTCAATCGTCTTAGGAACACACTCTATTGTGCCAGAGTTTCTCAAATTTCTGGCAAAGATTGAGGAAGATCCAATTTCCTTCAAACATTGTTCCATTAGTGTTGATTCCGTCAGAATTTGCGTAATAGCATACTCTCTCTCTCTCTCTCTCTCTCTCTCTCTCTCTCTCTCTCTCTCTCTCTCTCTCTCTCTCTTATATATATATGACTAAATTTTAAACTCAAAACTTTTGTCTTCGTGGTTATCTATTAGTCAAGGTCAAAGAATATCCTCAGATCATTGGTTATTATGCAAGTTTCTTAGTATTAAACATGGGAAGTAAAATTTATTAACCTATATTTAATTTGTTGAATGACTGCAATATTGTGTTTGATATTTTTTCTTTTCTTTTCTTTTAAAGCAAAGAATAAGGCTCTTGTTTTAAAATGAAACATAATTAATATTTTTGTTTAGTTTGTTCTCTTCTAGTAATGTAAATACATAAAAAAATATTTATCTATATTTTTATGGAAATAGACAGATGTATGACCTATACACGTAAACAACTCGTACAACATCATGGTAAGATATAGTCATAAAGGAAGGTTGGTCTTGTGCAACACTTGGAAGGGTCGCATACTTATCTTTAAATTAAGTGAGTACATATTGTGCGTAGGACAATGGTACAACAACATGGGCTGTAAAATAATTGCTTGCTGGCATGGCCGCTACCTGTACACATGCACTATGCGCATTGCCTGCATAAGGGCGTAGGTACTGGGTACTAGTAAGGCTATATAGACACATGCACACTTGTCACCTGGTGCAGCCAGAACCATGGCTATCCACGACACTAGGTGTTAAAAATCTTACCTAGACGGCATCATGGGGTATGGCCAAGGGATCATGGAGCATAGCTGGAAAGTGTATCAAGACAACATATACGTGCAAACATATACATGTAGGGGTGGAGTTGTGTATTATGTTGTGCATCTAGGTCAAATATTTCTTATTACTAATATATATTAAACCTTGAATATGTTGACACTATTTGAAGTTGCAGTCCAGCAACAAGAGTCCATCAATGGGAATCAAATGTTCTTCTTTCTTTTACTACTTGTTCATACATAGATTCTCGAATCCATCAATGGAGTTTGATAAAAGTACAAATTGGGCGTCCATGGCATAAATTGACTTGGTATCAGAGCACAGGAGCTTCCGATTCAATCGTTTCTGTCATCTCTTAGTCTAACAGAGTTTTTCGATTTGCCCTAATTTTGATCAATCTGTGCGGTGTAAGCTTCGTCTCACCTTCAATTTTAGGTTCCTGATTCTTCACTTCTCATTTCACTGTTTATCTCTTCAAAATTCATTATGGTTGTTGTCGATCAAAATGATGCGACTGGTACTACCACAAATGTCAAAATTGTTGTTAATTCTGGGATGGATCCCAGCGGTCCTCTCTGCTTACATTCATCAGAAAATCCTGGAGATATGCTAGTCAGTGTGGCCTTCAGTGGAATTGGATATATATCCTAGCGACATATAGTTTTGCGTGGCCTATCTTTTAAGAAGAAATTTATTTTATCAGCGGAGAATTTCAACGTCCTGATCCTCAGTCACCTAAGTTCCGACAATGGGAACATTGTGATGATATGGCAGAAGATAGCAGACAATGTAGAATATGCTAGCAATGTTGTTGAACTGTAGAAAGAATTAGAAGATCGATGTGAGCAGACTAATTGTGCGAGGTTGTATCAAATCTAGAAGGAAATCAATGACTTGTCCCAGAGAGTCTTGGAAATCACTAGTTATTACACTCAACTGATGAAACTCTGGGAGGAGTTGAGTACCTTGAGTGCAAAAACACGGTGCATCTATCAATGCACTTGTGGTGCTAAAGAAAATATGCATAAGGAAGAATAGGATGAGAGACTAATCCAGTTCCTCTTGGGGCTAAATAAAGTTTACACAACAATGAGAGAGAGTATCCTCATGATGAATCCTCTTCCCTCAATGGCACAAGATTTTTCTTTGCTCATTCAAGATAAGAAGCAGTGAGAAATGAGACCTTCCAACCAGATGGTTGCAGAATCTATCTCTCTTCATGTTAATACCTCAAGGAATGCCAATAATCTCATAAACAACAATTTCAGAACCAACTACACTTCCAATGCCAGCTTTCCAAACACTTGTCCTAGGACATACTAAGGACAAGTGTTTTAAGCTTCATGTCTATCCTCAGACGTCAAGAAACGATCAAAATTTCAAGTTTAATAAGAACAAAAGAATTTTGACCAATGCACACTTCACTTCCCTTGAAAAGAGGAGTTTTGGCCCAAGGATGAAAGCCAAAATCTGAATCTGTCTAAGGAACAACATGGTCAATTACTTAACATACTTCAACATTTTCATGCTAACAGTGGAGGAGAAAGCTCAAAGAGTACAAACCATGGAGCTGGATCTATAAACCTTGTTGCAGGAGCTATGAGGTTTGCAGGTTTGATAACTTGCTCATCCTCTATTGATTTTCGAAAACTATCTTGTAGATGTTTCAGAACTTGGACTGACACATGGATTTTAGACTCAGGAGCCTCAAACCACATGACATTTAATAAATCTTCATTGGTTGATGTTAGAGTCATACCTTATCCTTTATTAGCCACTCTCTTAAATGGTTATAGAGTTAAATAAACAGAAACTGGTAGTGCGTCTCTTGCTCCCCAGATTACTCTACACAAAGTCATGTTTGTCCCTTCCTTCAAGTTTAATCTCATCTCTATGTCTTCTTTAACTACACAACTTAAATCCTTAATAGCCTTTACTGATACGTGTTGTCTACTATAGGCCCCTTCAATGAAGAGGCCTCTAGAGATTGGTAAAATCATAGATGGGTTATATCTCCTCTATTCTCTTTTCTTAAAGAATGTTAGTATTATTTTTGAATCTACTTCTTCTATTTCATGTGTTCCATGTCATGCTTATGATGTAAACAGCTCACAAAATTCTGCATCTAGTGCTTGTGATTAGAGTTTTTCACAGTGTCATTTCCTCTCAAATGTAAATAAATCCATCTCCAATAAGACACCTGATTGTGATTCCTATTCCTTCTTGTCTCATGGTAATAATGTCAATGTATTGTGGCACAATAGATTGGATTATGTTCCTTTTGCTAAAAAGAGAGGCATAGTCACTATTCATGTTACCTTTTCTACTAAACAACCTTTTCTGTGTTTTATCTGTCCCATGGCCAGACAAACACGGTTATCTTTTCCTCAAAGGGCCAGCAATACTAAACAAATATTTTACCTCTTACGTGTTGATTTGTGAGGACCCTACCATATCTCTACACTAGACAATTACAAGTACTTTTTAACCATGGTAGATGATCATAGCAGGTCCACATTGACTCATCTCCTATCTAGTAAATGCAATGCCATGCAGATTCTTAAAGCCTTCATTTCCTTTGTTGAGATCCAATTTCACATAACCATTAAGTTAGTCAAGTCATACAATGGTTTGGAATTAACTAATGCAGAGGCAACCTCCTTCTTTTAAACCTAGGGTATTGTCCACCAAAGAACCTGTCCATACACACCACAACAAAATGGTGTGGTTGAAAGAAAGCATAGGTATCTCCTTGAGACAGCCAGAGCACTTTTGTTTCAATCAAAGTTACCTATAAAGTATTGGGGAGAATACATTTTGACAGCCACATACCTCATCAACAGACTACCTACTACCTACCTAAAACATAAATGCCCTTTTGAGCTTCTATACAAAAAGAAATCAAATTATTCTCACTTGAAAAGTTTTGGTTGTCTGTGCTTTCCCACTATACCAAAAATAGATAGGGATAAATTTGAGCCCAGAATTGTGCATCATGTCTTTGTTGGATATCCATTTGAAATCAAGGGATACAAGGTGTTGAATTTGGAAACTAGAAAAATCCACATATCTAGAGATGTGACCTTTCATGAGGATGTCTTCCCCTTTGCTATTTCACCTATTACAGGTTCATTTCCTTCAACTCTCCACTGAATTCCTTTCATCACTGACTTACACATTATTGTACTCAATCCATAACAGATAATCTACCCATCATAGACAATGTTGGTATTGCACATGATGAATTCTCATCTGATCCTTTTGCACATTCTCATCCAGAGCAACAACATTCTAACTCTCCTGTAATCTCCTCACATAATTTATCTGACACCATTTCAAAAAATGCCTCACTATCTCTAGAGCCCAGGAGGTCTGGTAGACAACACTAACTACCTGCTCACCAACAGGATTATGTCTACTCCATACCTCAGCTGAAATCCATTCCTATTACTCTGTCTAATGCTCAACCAATTACTTCCACTTCCCTTAATGCTTTATTTTCCTTAAATAGTCATATTTCTCCTGATTCTCTAGTCCATGATAGTCAATTACTTGTAATGAATGTCTGCAATGACGATGAACCATATTAATATGAGGAAGCTACACTTAATCCTATTTGGCAAGCAGCAATGACACATGAGTTTGAAGTCATGCATCCCAACCACACATGGGATGTTGTACCATTGCCAAGTGGTAAACAGGTTATTGGCTGCAGATGAGTGTATAATATAAAGCACAAAGTTGATGGAACAGTGGAGAGATTCAAAGCTAGGCTAGTGGTAAAAAGGTATACTCAACAAACTGGTATAGACTACACAAAGACCTTCAATCCTATTGTAATGATGACAACAGTAAGAGCCCTTATAGCAACATTAGTAAAGAAGCAGTGGCATATCTTTCAATTGGATGTAAACAATGCATTCCTCAATGAATACTTTCATGAGGAAGTGTACATGCTGATGCCACCACGACTAGAGAATGACTCTCCAGGCTTATTTTGTAAGCTAAAAAAGTCCCTGTATGGTCTTAAACAGGCAAGCAGGCAGTGGTACTCTAAGTTGACTGAAGTTCTATGTTCAAGGGGATATGTGTATTCCCTGAACGACTACTCACTTTTTTATAAGAAGACAAATGTGATGGCTCGATAGGTCATTTTGAGTTTTAGCCTTTATTTCTGTATTTTGAAACCTCGAATAGATCCATTTAATGTTTCTTCATTTGCGTGCGTAATCCGTGTCTTTTTTCAGAAACTTTTTATATGAAAAAATGAAGAAAATGTGATTTTTAGCCTTGAAAATGATTTAAGTTGACTACGATTAATATTTTATATAAATAAACTCTCAGTATTTTGACAGTCCCGGTAGATCCGTATTGTGATTTACAACTTGGACGTATGACCGAAATTGAATTCAAAAGTCCTTAACTTGATTTAACGTGATTAGTTAAAAACTAGTAATTTGAAGGTTTAAAGAATTTTTAAGTTTGACTGTAGGTTGACTTTATTGCTACCACGTTTGGATTTCGGTTCAGGAACTTGGTATAGGTTCATTTCACTATTTACGACTTGTTTGCAAAAATTGGTGCAAAACGGAGTTGATTTGACGTGATTCGGACGTCCGGTTGTAAATTTGAAAGTTCTTAATTTTTTTTGAAAATTTCGTACATTTTGATGTCCGAATCATAGTTCTAGGTGTTATTTTGGTGTTTTGATCATGCGAGCGAGTTCGTAGGATATTATTACAGCTGTGTGCATGTTTGGTTTGGAGCCCGAGGGGCTCGAGTGAGTTTTGGATAGGCTACGAACCATTTCGTACTTGGGAGATTGTTGGTTTCAATGATTTCTGGTGTCTGGTTCTTTGCTCTTTGCGACACAGAAGCTACTCATGCGATCGCGAAAGGTAACCTGGCTGGGGTGAGATTTCTTTTATGTGAACGCGAGGTTGAGGTCGCGAACGCGAAGCAGTGGTAAGATCACCCTTCGCGAACGCGACCAATACCACGTGAACACGCTGGGTAATGGGTCTGGAAGGGGGGTCTGTTGGGTGTTCTATGCGAACGCGTACCTTGGGACGCGAACGTGAAGGCCAGGGGGAAGGACCATCATGAACGCGATGAACATCTCGCAAACATGAAGGCCGGTTGGGACGCAGTGCTTTGCTCTCGCGTCAAGTCCTTCATGAGCGCGAAGAAGACGTGACGCCTAGTATTTAAAACTTCTAAAAATTGGGATTTAACCCATTTTTCACCATTTTCTAGTTTGAGCTCGGCCTAGAGGCGATTTTGAAGAGAAATTTTACCCCAACTTCATAGGCTAGTAGATTTTAACTTGTTTTCTTTCATTTTCATCAACACCCATTGATTTCTAACCTTTAGTTTAATCTTTTTCATGGTAGAAATTAGGGATTTAGGTAGAAATTGAGGTTTTGAAAAATTGAGACTTAGACCTCAAATTGAGGTCAGATTTAGAAACTAATTACATAACCGGGCTCGGGGGTGAATGGGTAATCGGGTTTTGGTTCGAATCTTGGGTTTTGGCCCAAGCGGACCCGAGGTTGACTTTTATTGATGTTTTTTCAAAATTATTAAAGATTGGATCTTTTTCACCTGTGGGTAGTTTCTAAAGCTTATTTTGAATTGTTTGAACTATATTTGGTTAGATTTGATTGGTTTGGAAGTTAATTCTAGAGTCAAAGCCCTGGTTGAGCTTTGATTTGATTGCGGAGCGGGGAAAGTAGCGTGGTTAACCTTGACTTGAGGGATTAGGACTTGTTAGTCTATTTGCTACGTGTTTTATGTGTGGGAACAACGTATATGTGAGGTGACGAGTACTTATACGTTGTGATTGGGTTAAAGCATGCGGGTGGAGCTTGTTACTTTGTATTTTATTGCTTTGCTAATCATGATATCTATGCTTAGGTTAGGTTATTACTTCTTTTATTATTCGTTTCATAATTATTGCTTATTTCATAGTAGTTGAATATTTTTGGAAGTTAAAGTTGGGTATCATGGAACCATATTTGATGTTGAATTTATTCCCCACATTATTTATTACTCGAATTCATATTATCATTATTACATGGTGAGGAAGAGAGTAAAAGCATGAAGGTTGATGTCGTGCCACTTCATTTGCATTATCATGATTACATGGTGAGGAAGAGAGTAAAAGCACGAAGGGTGATGTTGTGCTATTTAATTTACATTATCCTGATTACATGGTAAAGAAGAGAGTAAAAGCACGAAGGGTGATGTCGTGCCATTTCATTCATATTATTACTACATGGTGAGGATGAGAGTAAAAGTACGAAGGGTGATGTCATGCCATTATATTCAAATTCTTGAATGTTGAGGACGAGAGTAAAAGCACGAAGGGTGATGCCATGCCATTTTCATATCATTGGTTTATCTGATTTCATTGGTTGATGATTTACTTGGCTATTTTGTGATTTCATACCTGTCGCAGCTATTATATTTGCCCCCTTTTGTATGTCCCCTCCCAGTTTGTACATTATCATTCTCTGTTATTATTGCTGCTTTATATACACTTGTATAGGTTTATCTACGTAAGTGTCTTGTCACAGCCTCGTCACTACCTCGTCGAGGTTAGGCTCGATATTTACGGAATACATTGGATCGGTTGTACTCATACTATACTTATGCAATTCCTGTGCAGATACTAATATTGGTCCCAGCGATGCGTGAGGTGCGTCAGCTCGGATCATTGTATACGAAGACTCGAGGTAGATCTGCTGTCGTCCGCAGACCTTGAAGTCCCCTTCATTTTCCCACATTTCCTGTTCATTTCTTTCGAACCAGTTGTATTTATTTCAGACATTGCTTATAGACTTCTAGTTGCTCGTGTACTCGTGACTCAAGATTTCTAGGAGTAGATATTATCACGTGATTTATATCAGTACTGTATTAGACTGGGTTTCTATTTCTCGTTGTATATCACCATTATGTTTTTAACTATTAGAATTGGTTATTTTATTATCTCACGTCGGCTTGCCTAGTAAATGGATGTTAGGCCACATCCCGACTCCGAGATTGGGATTCCAGGTCGTGACAACAGAATACTCTACAATTTATATAGATGTATATGTAGATAATGTTATCATCACTGGAACAGATCTTTTAGAGATTGTTCAGATCAAACACTTTATACATGATCAATTTAATATCAAAGATCAGGGAAGGTTGCATTACTTCCTTGGGTTGGAGGTCCTATATATAGTTGATGGTGTGATAATTTCTCAAAGAAAATTTGCACTGGATATTCTTAAAGAATATGATTTTCTCTCTTACAGTAGCGTTTTTACTCCTCTTGATCCCAATGAGAATTTGAGAGCTAAAGAGGGAGCGGTATTACCAAATCCTACATACTATAGGAAACTGGTGGGAAAATTGAATTTCCTTATCAATACCAGATTGGACATAGCTTTCAGCGTGTAGTATCTCAGTCAATTCATTCAAGATCCTAGGGAGCCACATTTGCAAGCAACTTTTTATTTGCTTAGGCACTTGAAGAATGATCCAACTCTAGGAGTTATTCTATCTAATGATTCTGACTGCAGCCTGAAAGGTTATTTTGATTCAGATTGGGCGGCTTGCCCAAAATCTAGGAGGTCAGTCACTGGATATATAGTCTTGCTGGAAAATAGTCCAATATGTTGGAAATCCAAAAAATAAGAAACAATCTCTTTATCTTCAGCAAAAGCAGAGTACAGGTCCTTGAGAAAGGTCGTTGGGGAGCTAACTTGGTTGTGTAGCCTTTTTGATGAGCTCACTATCCCTTATCCTTATCCAGTCTCAGATTTTTGTGATAGCCAATCTGCTTGGCACATAGCCAAAAATTCTATTTTTCATGAACAAACTAAGCATATCGAGGTTGACTGTCATTTTGTGCGAGATAAGCTTCAAGAAGGATTGATTTATCTGCATCAGACTGCTATTGGTGCCCAGTTAGCAGATGTCCTTACCAAAGCCCTCACTAGTGTGAAACATTCTGCAATATTGAGCAAATTGGGTGTGAAAACTTCACCTTTAGCTTGGGGGGTATTGAGATGTATTGTATTTATCATCGTTTGTACATATTCAGATTTAACTCTAGTCCTTGTACTCATAGCTTCAACAATTATGTAGATTAGTTAGTTGATTAGCTCTTACTTAGCTGTCAAGTAGTTAGAGTTAGTTAGTGGTTATGTTCGCGTGTATATATACATCACAACCTGGTAATATTGAAACAACACGATTCATTCTCTCTTTTGGAAATCAAATGTTCTCCTCTCTTCTACTACTTGTTCATACGAAGATTTTAGAATCCATCAATGGAGTTTGATGAAAGGACAAATTGGACGTCCATGGCATAAATTGACAGTTCTTTTTCTGGAAATGTCACGATCCCAATTTCTTTCTGTATGATGTCCTGATGGCACCTAGTCTCTACGACTAGGTAAGCCTAAATTTAACAATAACCTGACAGAAATAATTAACAAAATACTAAAATAAGTCTGATAAACTGATATAATATCATGAAATAGAATCTCAATAATACACTCCCCAAAATCGGTGGAACTAAGTCATAAGCTCTATAGAGTAAGCTAAAATGTCTACTACATCACTGTCTGAATGAAAATAGAATAGGAAGTAAAGATCTAGGAATGTGACTCCGAGGCCTACGGATGCCAAGCAGGCATACCTTGAAGTCTCTGTAAAGCAGCTAACAGACGATCACTAACGTCAGACACGAGCAGACGTACCTGGATTTGTACAAAAAGATGTGTAGAAGCGTAGTATGAGTACACCACAACGGTACCCGTCACACCCCTTTTTTTTACCCCAAAAGATAATGTATTATGGATTATTGTGGGTTAAAGAGTTTTTCCAATTAAAATGATAAATTTGAGTAGGAATTATTTTATTTACAGAGTCGCCACTTGAAATTGAATTTTGGATATTTCAAGTCACCTTTTATTTGAATCCCTAGTCAAAGGAAAGTTTGACTCCTATTGGTCTGCGAAAATAAAGTTCGGGTAATGAATTCCGTTGACCGGGGAGAAGGTGTAAGGCATTCCCCGAGTCCTGTGATTCTAGCATGGTCGCTTTATTGACTTAAACTTGGCTTGAATTAATTTTGGACAAACTATGATTTATACGATTTTCATGTTTTTCCTATGTCCTCTTTTATTACTTGATTATTAAAATTATTAAAAAATGACTTGAATTATACTAAATTGTCCTAACCGCACCACGCAAGAGAATGTGCGACCGAGACGAAAAAAATTATAGCGCACCTAATGTTTGTCTAACGCTTAAATTAATTGAAAATAATTAAAAACTTTTAACTGAAAAAAGAATAAAGTAATTTTTAAACTTATTTAGTTGAGTTATTATAACGATAAAAAAAAATCTGATTTGCATTGTTGAAGTTGAAAATAAATGGCACTTTGGGTAAACTTTATTTTTAAGTTAAAAAAAATAGGCTAGCTTTTTTTTTTTTTTTGAGAAAAAGGACTGAAACTTCTGTCTAAGCCCCATTTCATAATGGACTAATCATAATATTCCAACATTAACTAGTATAATTGTTGTGATTCTAAACTAAATTATTTACACAAAAACGCATCAATATTATAATCCAATTTTTGAAGGTCCTGAATAAACTGAAACAACTAGGCACAAATTCATGAGATGATGATTATAATTCCAGCCTCAAGGAAAAATCACTGTCTTGCAAAGAAAACGATACCACTATTTTTGATAAAGTGAAATTATTAAAGAAAAATAGTAATAACATAGATCCCTACACAGGTGACAAAAGAAAGAAAAATATGTGTGTTCATACTGCTATATTCCTAACACATCTCACATCTTATTTTCCAATTATCATGCTAGATATACTAAAAAAAATAATCAATAAAAAAAAGTTAGCATCTTCCAAGTAATATTCAAACAAGTAGACATAAGCAAATAAAAAAAAAGGTTAGCATCTTCCCATTTATGTTAAAGTACCCAACTTTTAACATAAATTGGTACTTAAGCAAATATCACACTTACTTGAGCATCAACACTAGTAAATAAATATTTATGTAGCTTTAATAGAAAACAACACATTGAACTTCAAAGTAACTCAGTCCAGTGAAACCTAAAACAAAATTATGTTTTTCATTTACATGCTACAACATTGATGTAACAATTATCTTTGAACAAAATCGGATATTACATGTTCCACCAATCAAACGGGTTCAAATCTTTTTTATTGTCATTAAGAATCTGCAATACAAAAGTTTAAGAGTTACCTGATTTGCAACAAAATGAAATTCAGCAGTGAACGAGCAGAAAATCAGCAACAAAGACAGCAGAAATAGCAGTAAAATGAACGTTTAACCAGCCCGAAAACCTTTGAGAAGAAACCCAGAACCAACTCTAAAAAAGACTTATACTTTTCTAAAAGTTTGCACTCTAAAAATTCACTCACAAAGCTCACAATTTCAGCTTACTAAAGGATGCTTTAGCTGCTGATTTATACTCTCAAAGTTGTATTTTTTAGGTTGTCTGACCTCTCCTCCAAGCGTGTTAGAGTGTATCTTTCATAGGAGAAGAAACCCAGCCTTCATGATTGAAAAATATGCCCTCTTTTGACAGATTTTACAACAAAACCTGCTCTAAATATTCAAAAGACAAGACTTTTTGGTTCAAAATCTGTCCAAAAAGAGTATTTTCACCAAAAGTCTGCTCTAACTATTCAAAAGATAGACTTTGGTTCAAAAGCTGTCCAAAAGTAGTATTTTTCACCAAACAAATGACTTTTGAGTTTTGTACTCCAAAGTCTTTGAACAATAAAAAATAACCAAACAGGTACTATGTACTCAAGTATTCAGTTTTTATCACCACATAACTGAAATTCAGCTTATACACTCAAACTCAAAACAACTACGGATTAGCACAGCATAAACGAGACTAAAAATGTAATTGAACTAAGCATTCAAACGATCTAGATTGGAATGAATTCGATTTGTGCAAACTAACATGGAACAACAACTGACTTCATAAGCTAAAGCTCAAAACAGAAATTAGACGAGCATCGTTAACATCGGACGACGACATTCAATAACTAAACAATCGACTAACTAAGTAAATAATTTAACTACTACACTAAATATCATGTTTGATCAATAACAATCTGACAAACAACTAAACTAAATAGAGATAACTAATTAAATAAACCTCACTTGAAACTCTAATTAACAACAACAAACCAAAAGCGAAATATTAAACATCAAAAACTAACTTACTACTACAAAAAAGAAAAATCAGAAATTAATAAAAGGGATGACGGTTATACCTAACGAGTATGCTTGAAAATGTTCCAGCCACGAGAAGACGCCGGAGATACTAAAAGGCGGGTGCCCGACAAACAAACGTTTCTTTCGGGCAAACGCTAAAACGAAATGAGTTTCAATGTCTCGCCATAAGAAACGAGTGTTTTTGAGTAAAAAAAATAGCTTAAATGGAAGTTCGGGTCATTTGGCGTTGGTGAGGCAGTGGAACAGCGGCGCCAGTGAGGCGGCCGACAGTGGTGGACGTCGGCATTTATAGGTGAAACTAGGGGTGAAGTGTAGGTATCTCGGATCTCTATCCATTGATGTATGTGTTGTAGGGTGGTAGTGGCCGGAGTTCTTTGATTTTGGGAAAATAGGCGGCGACTGAGGTTTCTTAGATCTAAATATCATGAAATTTGAGCGAATTTTGAGGGATTTGGGTTAGAGATTTGGAAAGAGGAGGTTGAGGGGATTGTATGGTGCGAATTTGGGGGTGTTCGGAGGTGAGTCACCGCCGGTGGGCAATTTTCGGCGGCGGAGGAGAGGCGGCGGGCAGAGAGACGAGAGAGAGTGAAGAGAGAGGAAGAAGAAAAGAATAATGGGGGAAATGGGGCAAATTTTCAGCATTTCTAAGTCTTAAATACCTAGTTGGGAGATTGATTGTGGACCATTGGATGAGGGAGAGATGAAGGGCTGAGAGTTGATCTTGGTTCACTTAATGAAACGAAAAACTACGCTATTTTGAACAAAGTTTTGGACATCCATTTTTGGACTGGGTCGGCAGAATTGGGCTAAACGATTGGGCCTGATTTGTGCATAACTCAACTGAAAATCGCATGAATCCAAACCTTTAAACCCCTTAACAAATTAATTAATAATCTAATACTAAAGTCTATAAACACACACAATAAACCTAAAAAAATATAATGTAGGAGAAATAGAAAGAGCAAAAATTAGATATTTACAGATGCCCCTCTTTGCTCGAGAACACGAAGAGTTTTCGTGCAAAGAAAGTGAATGCCATAGCTAATTTTTGTTCGTGTATCACTCCAATGGAAGCATTTTTGAAAAACATGACCAAACCTTAATTTTGAAGTTGCCTACATATCCTTGACTATAAAGTAATCAGGTCAGTATAGTTCTGGGAAAGTTTTGGTAGCTGGGACTATCGGACATTGGAGTTAAGACTGTTGCTATTGTTGTTGTTGCTATTACTGTTACTTACTGCATACATCAAAAGAAAAGAGAGGATAACTACATATGTCTCTAAGCTAAAAGTTACAAAATTCCTATCTATGTGGCTTCTGAAGTCAAATCTTGATTCTTGACTCGCTCGCTTGTATTAATCTTAGATTGGATCATGATGCTCATTGAAAAGAAGATTATGACTCAATCTCAGTTGCTTGCTTTTTGGATCAGAATTTGAAAAAATGAAACTTGAGAAGTTGGGCTGCTAACACATTATCAAAGCTAACTCCAACTATCTTGTGGTCGAAAGACTTCTTTCTTCTGATGATAAACTGAAACTGCAAGCTTCAATTGTCAGTTGTGCTCTACGGCGGGGCCTGCAAAACCATCAAAGACGAACAAAACAAACAACATTTTTCTGCCCCAGTTTGGCACTAGAAAATTTTTGTGAGTTATTAAAGAAAGCTATAAGCTATCTAATTTGTTGAAATGAAGACAACGACAGTAGTATAAACTAGCTAGAAGAGGATATGCAACCAGGGGGTACCCTGTATTAAAGAGAGATAATGTAACCAAGGGTAAGCGCCCTGTATTATTAAGGAGGAATGTAACCAGGGGTTGGCGCCCTGTATCACTAGGAAGGAAATGTAACCAGGGGTTGGCGCCCTGTAACACTAAGAAGGAAATGTAACCAGGGGTTGGCGCCTTGTATTACTGAAAAGAATGTAACTAGGGGTTGGTACCTTATATTAATAAGAAAAATATAATCAAAGGTTGGTACCCTGTATTACTGATAAACTGCTGAAGCCCCTCAGGCGAAAAGGTTCTACCTGAGTCAAGCTACGTAAAACAACCTTAGCAAAGAGTACTTCTACCCAGAAATATGAGCTATATTCCCCTAGGCGAAAAGGTTCTACATGGGTTAAGCTACGTAAAACAGCCTGAGCGAAGAGTACTTCTAATCGAAAATATGAGCTGGATCCCCCTAGGCGAAAAGGTTTTACCTGGGTTAAGCTATGTAAAACAGCCTGAGCGAAGAGTACTTCTACCCGAAAATATGAGCTGGAACCCCCTAGGCAAAAAGGTTCTATCTGGGTCAAGCTACGTAAAAGAGCCTGAGCGAAGAGTACTTCTACCCGGAAATATGAGCTGGATCCCCTTAGGCAAAAATGTTCTACCTGGGTTAAGCTTCGTAAAACTGCCTGAGCAAATAGTACTTCTATCCAGAAATGTGAGCTGGATCCCCCTAGTCAAAAAGGTTCTACCTGGGTTAAGCTACATAAAACAGCCTGAGCAAATAGTACTTCTACCTGGAAATATGAGCTGGATCCCCCTAGGCGAAAAGGTTCTACCTGGGTTAAGCTACGTAAAACAGCATGAGCAAAGAGTACTTCTACCCGGAAATATGAGTCGGCTCCCCCTAGGCGAAAAGGTTCTACCTAGGTTAAGCTACGTAAAATAGCCTGAGCGAAGAGTACTTCTACCCAAAAATATGAGTTGGATCCCTCTAGGCGAAAAGGTTCTACCTGGATTAAGCTACGTAAATGGTCTGTATGAATAATAGTCAATAAAAGAAAAAGGACGTTTTGCGGAATTTACCTTTTATGACATCTGTCCTTTGAGAATCACCATTCTGCACTGCTTTGTTCCGGCTTCAAACACAGAACAATTGTGAGTTTTCAAAGTGGTGGTCGGTTTTGTGGCCTTGATGCCCTGAATAGTTTGAATTAACGGCCACTGCTGTCGAAAAAACCAATTCTGTCAGTGTGGTACCGAGACGCTCGGATATTCTGTATCGCTTTCTGAAGGCCTTGACTTACAGACATTTCCCCCGACTGTTTCCATGGTACCGCTTACCCTGGTCCCTAAGGCAAGGCAATTTTCCCTTAAAATAAAACTTAGTTATCTTACACACACTACCAGTTTGTATCCGTAGTGCTTATCAACTTTTCCCATTAAGCCAGTCTTGCTTAGGAAACCTTTTGAGTTTCTTTGAGACATTTTATTCGTCTTATCAAAAGAGATCACAGATGGATTCGTGCCTTTGTCAATGACGTATATGCCCCAAATTATGCTCGATATTACGGGAAAACTGTAGTCAGTTTTGCAGGTATTTCTTTGCTTCGCTTTTGATGCAAGATTTGACCGAAAGGGACTCAAAGAAAAATTATGGGAAAAAATAGAAGAGCAATTGAAAGTGAAAAAGGAATTGTCTCTAAACAAAAGGTGTCCTTTTCGGGGAGAGGAATAGGGAGACTTATTTGGAGGTATGTGACGACTTCAATGAATCATGACATGTATTTTTGACTGGACGCCTGATCCGTCTATGTTGTCTTATTCTCAAAATCTGTCGCAAATATTCATCTTGAAACTGTCTTAGTTGTGCTTATGTTGTAGTATCGAAAACCCTCATTCGTTTAGTAGCGCTCTTTGCAGGTTTTAGCTAACTGACCTCTCTTATTTCTCTACTCACCGTCTTCTTATGGTGACTTTATGGGCTTTCACCAATAAGACTCTCTCATTTCTCTGCTCACTGTCGCCTTACGGTGCTCGTATGGATTTTCACCGATAAAAATCTCTCATGTGTTTTTGTTTTTTTTTGTTTTGTTTTTGTCGCCCTTGACTAAGATACTACATGCGGCAGGTTGCCCAAAACCCTTGTCATGGTTACTTTATCATTCTTCAAAGATCGATCAGAAGGTCTTAACGGAAAAAGGTGAAAAGAACCTTGAAGTGAATTACAACTTTTGGAACCTTTTTATAGAATTACCATAAAAATAAAACAAACTTTTGTCCCAGTTTTGGAGTATTGGTGATATAGATTTTTTGTTGTGATGGGACCAAAAACTTCCGCTTTTCTTGGCCTGAAACCGAAGCCAAAAGAACCTTTGTTACTTATCAGAGAAATGGGTTCCGAAATTCCTTGCAAGGATGCCCCCAAGCCTTTTCATGGCTCATAACCTTGTCTCAGAATAAGTGCAGCCACTATCACAGATGTGGCAGAAAGACGAGGATGCAGAATGGACTTTCCTTCCTCAACATGGTCCAGAGCAACCACTTCGAAATCCTAATAGATAATGGACTCACAACCTTCTTTGGCCTCAATACACAGGATTAACGGGTCTTTATAAATAGATGACTCATCTTCTCCGTGAACAATAATTTCTTTCCTGTCATGTTCGAACTTGAGCATTTGATGCAAGGAAGATGACACAGCTCAAGCCATATGGATCCCTGTCCTTCCAAGAAGAAAGTTATAAGAGGTTTCCATGTCCACTACTTGAAAGACAATTTCAAAATCAACCGGCCCAATTGTCATGGTGAGGCTAATTTCCCCAATAGTGTCTCTCGCTGAGCCATCAAAAGCCCGGATGCGGACATTGGTGGGTTGGATTCTGTCTATATTGATCTTCATGCTTTGCAAAGTAGAGAGAGGGCAAACATATATGCTCGAGCTGCCATAAACCATGACTTGCTTTACGTAGTTCCCCTCATGTTTGACAGTTAAGTGCAAAGCCCTATTATGCTCGGCTCCTTCCTCGGAGAGTTCATCATCAATAAAGGAGATTTCGTTCACCTCAAAAAAATTGTTGGCCATCTTGTCTAACTGATACACTGTGGTCTTCTCTGAGATATGTGCCTCGTTTAGGATCATGATTAGTACACGGGCATGCTCTTCTAAATGTATGAGCAGAGATAGCAAAGAGATTTGAGCATGAATCTTTCTCAACTGATCAATGATTCAGTAATCCTGAACTTTCATTTTTTTCAAAAGTTGTTTCGCCGCTTCTTTAGTGACTGGTTTCTTTATTGGCATTTGGCCTTCTCTAATTTGCTTGGCCTTCCTCAAATCTTCTAGAGAGTAACACCTCCCTGACGAGTAAAACCTCCAATTCTACCCACTTCTTTTATGATTTTCTTGCCTTTGTAGGTCACTACAGTTTTGTTGTAGTTCCAAGGAATGGTTTTCGTGTTTGTCACACGGGGTTGTATGGCGGGCTTGATTATGATTGGCTCTGTTATACCCTTTGTACCGCTCTGATCTTGCCTTGTGATGGGGTGGCCTCCAAGTACATACAACCTAGGGCTTGGAACACTGGATCGAACATCTAACCTCGAGATTTTTGGAACAAATAAAGTTGCCTTCTCTGAGCACTGGGCACCTTTCACAATCAACGACACATCTCGGCGTGGACTTACTTCCAGTCCTGTTCCTTCTTGAATTATTCCCATTGTTATTCTTGCTCGACCAGCTGGCATATATTCTTGATCTCAGTCAATTATTCCCACAAAATGAACATCATTATGTGCTGGCAACGGGTTGTTTGTCACATTAGGAGGGTCCTTGCCATTTGTCACCACAATCAACTTTTTAGCGATGAGTCTTTCTATGGCTCTTTTTAGTGTCCAACAGCCATCAGTGCTATGCACCGGGGCACCTGAATGATATTCACATCTAGTATTTGCTTGAAATCCATGTGAATCGGGATGCATATGGTGGGGAGGGATGGGTCCAATCACGCCCATCTGCTTCAACTTCTGGAACAAACTGGAATATGATTCATCCAATGGAGTAAATGTTTTCATCGGTCTCTACTCTCGACCATAATCCTGCTTGGGACGAGCATTGTAAGGTGCCCAAAAATTTTGTTGTTGAGGTGGGGGGATCCTAGGAGCTGGTGCCCATACCTATTGATTGGGAGGCCGAGCATAAGACTGGGCATTAAACACCTTATATTATGGTGGGCCTACAGAATACTGAGGAGTTGGCAGGGGATAATAATGTTGAGGGTAGCTGGATTACCCCTGCTGAACTTGCACATAAGGGTGTGATGCCCCTCTTTGGACTTCCCTGGTTCCCGAAGTCATCATGGACCCTTCATATCTCTTCTTTCTATTTGCCAAACTTCCCAATCCATTTTGGATTGCTTGGGTGGTGGCTTTGGGAGTAGCTTGACTTACAATTTTTTCAATCTTGAGGCCATTTGTGATCATCTCTCCTATTTTGATCGCTTCTGCAAAAGGTCTACCCATTGCGGACATCATATTCTGAAAGTATTCAGGCTATTGAGCCTCCAGAAAAATAGTAATCAACTCGTGGTTATCCATGGGTGGCTTAACTCTAGCCGTTTTCTCCCTCCACTTGATAGTATACTCCCTTAAGCTTTCAGTTGGGCTTTTCTTCATATTGGACAGGGAATTACGATCCAGCGCAATATCAATGTTGTACTGAAATTGTTTGACGAAGGCATGTGCCATGTCGTCCCAAATATGCCAGTGAGAGATATCTTGGTTAATGAACCATTCAGAGGCTACTCCTACCGTACTCTCCCCAAAATAAGCCATCAACAATTCTTCTTTTCCTCCTGCACCCCTCAGCTAGTTGCAGAACCTTTTCAAGTGGGCGATAGGGTCGCCGTGTCCATCATATTTTTCAAATTTTGGGGTTTTGAACCCTGGTGGCAAATGGATGTGAGGGAACATGCACAGATCACTGAATGAAACACTTTTGTGACCACCTAGTCCTTGTATGTTTTTATGTTCTGCTCAAGACTTTTTATTTTTCCGGTCATCTCATCTAGCTCACCTATCTTGGCAACCCTTTCGGTTTCCATTGGTGACTCATACTAAGGATTCTGATTGTACAGAGATGAGACCCTGAAATCCATATTTGGAAAGTAGTATTGGCCATCATAAGCCTGAGGTGGTGGCTCGTTGTTTGGCCTCATCACAGAAGGTGGTAGAGAGATTGCATATACCGGTGTGCCAGACATGACAATGGGGTTGTTTCTGACCAGCATGGCTAGAGGCCGCGCATTAGAAGTACCAGGGGCTACAGAGAAGCTGTAATTTGGCACATACCCTAGTGGTAAAATGTGATCGCTCATTGCATGGAGCGGTGGTTGACTAGCTAGGGGTACGGTGGAAGTTCCCTCTGAGGGACCCTGAGGCAGAGGCTGACTGGAGACCCAAGCTTGATATACATCAGACAGTCATTGTCTCAATTGTCTTACTTCATTCGACTCTTGCTCAATTGACTGATCCTCGGAGGTTGTCACCGACCAACTCGATTTCATCATTGTTAGTCATTGCTACCTTTCCCTTAGATTTGGTAAAAATGATGTGTTACCAATTTCACCAAAAACCAACCACCTTAAGTTTACTGATTAATAGGCAACAAATGTGTTAGGATTAAGCATTTTACAGATATGAATCACACGTAATATGCCATGCGCCTAACATTATCACCGGCTCCAACATGCTTTTGGAAGGCTTCATGTTTCATTCCGGCTTATGAGGTTCCTGCTTATTGGCGCCCTTAATGTCCTCTCTCTCTCTCTCTCTCTCTCTCTCTCTCTCTCTCTCTCTCTCTCTCTCTCTCTCTCTCTCTCTCTCTCTTTTCGCTTTTCTTTTCACTCGCCTCATTTGGATCCCTCATTTTAGAGTCGTTGAAAAATATTTTGATCGAACTTTTTGGGGGTTGCCTACGTATCATGTTGTCACATGAATCAGATCATGACCAATATATATATATATATATATATATATATATATATATATATATATATATATATATATACAAAAACAAAAATCTTTTTGGTTCATTTTCGAATTTTTCTAATATATATATATATATATATATATATATATATATATATATATATATATATATATATACAGAAACAAAAATCTTTTTCGTTCACTTTCGAATTTTTCTAAAATAAAATCTTTAAATTGATTTTTTTATTCAAAACTCAAAAAACAAAATTTACATAAAGACAAACATTCAACCAAGACCAGACTCGACTTAAACAGACATTTTAAAAAAATAAATCTCAAAATACCAAAAGATTCTTACACACTCAAAAGATAACAAAAGAACAATCAAAGTGGACTGCCAACTAAAAGACCACTTTGATCTTTGCAGTAGTATCCCCCGGCATCACTGTAGTCAAGGTACTTGTTCCTGTGGCTGACCCCCAACATTGCGGTATATCCTCTCTAAATCTACAGATATATGACGGGCGACGCTCAATGATACTTCTGCAAACTGCTCAGGCATCATTCCCTGGCAACTCCTGCATGCTCGGGAGGTATATGTGTATTCCACGAGGATATTTTCCTTAATGTGCTCCTGAGCTAAATGCAACTCTTGATTTTTTTGTCCATGAGTTTCGGCTATATCTAGCACATCATGCTCGCGTTCTAAAGCCATATCTCTCTACCGCCGAACTTCTACTAACTCCCCCTCTAACTGATCTATCACCTTTTGGTAGTGATGACTTTTTATTTCAAACTTGTCTATTTGGCATTCCTTACTTGACTCAACACCTTCTAACCGATCTCTTAGACCTTGGATTAGCGGAGCGAAACTCCTGCGCTCATGATCACAAACTACCCTGAACTGGGCTTCTCTTTCTCCTTGTTGTTGAACGGTCGTGACTATGTTCTTCCGCCGATTTTGGGCCTTGAGTGCTTGTCTCTCTCGTGCCCACTAAGCTTTCTCTTTCTTAAAAGCATCATACTATAGATCTCTATCCATTTTAATGATGTCGAGTTCCTCTTGCAGTGCTCCCAAGGTAGATTCATAATCTCTTTTCGTTTCTTCTACAGCCAGCCCAAATCTGTTTCGAATCTAGGCCTCCCACTCTACGGTGCTCTTCACAATTATCCTTGGTCTATTTGCAAGAGTATCTTTATTATAGAACCACTAAAGATAAAAAGGATTCAGGTCACCCCGCTCTCGATCTGCCACCATTGTGCCATGCTCGAGTATCTTGGTGCCATTCCAAACATGTTGAGCATAAGTTTCACGAATGGGATCCTCTGATGTTGCTTCCCAGATAAAGTTTTCCATAGTCTCTACCGGGGGAACTATCTGTTTATGGCCCAACTGACGTAGAACTCTCATGGGAGCATATCGCTGATAACCCCGAAGCCCCATCAAGATCAGAAACGGATGACAAGATGACTTATAGATGACATATTCTGTGAAAAACCAAGGATAATTCCATGTGATCTGATCATTTGTTATTGAATGAAGATATTCCCTCCGGTCCTGGACACTTTCTGGAAAACTACGAATCTCCAACTCACTTTTCAATCTAGAATTATACTAGCGAACATGATTACCCCAACAAGTACGGTGATCTAACTGATAAGGATAGCGAAAAAGATGATCCATGAACCACATCTAGAGCAATAGATTGCAACCTTCAAAGAAACCTTTCCCTTCCCAGCACCTGATCAAAGCAAGAAAGGTATCTGCTAACACCATAGGAAGAATGGAGGAATCATTTCTTTTCATCATGGCATTGACTATCCCACATAACTTAATGTTGATCTTCCGATCCTCTTTTGGTAAAACCATGAACCCTAAGAAAGCTACAATGAATGTTTTTCGTCCATGATCTCGCTATGTGTGTTTATTTTGTTTGTTAACGAGCTTTGTCCCATATTCAGAGAATCCCCCTTCATGTCCGTACCTGTCATACAAGAAATCTAGGTGGACCTGCCATTGCACCACATGTGTTATCTCGACGTGGCTGATCTTCATCTGCTCAAGAAACTTGGTAGTGGTGACATCCCTGAGAGCCAAAAGTTTCTTTGTTCGAGTCTTATACCCCAAATCTGTATATTCAGAGAATTCCTCCAAGGTGGGAGTCATCTCAAACCCATTGAGACGAAACACATTTTTCTTCGGGCCCGAGAAATAAACCAAAGCCTCGATGAGTTCTCGCTTGGGCTCGATCTCTATAATAACCAAGTTTTTCAAATAATCTTTAATCTTTCCTTGATCAAACCCATCCATGTTGTTCCACCAACGCTTTAAAAAACTAGGTACTTTGTTGATAATCTTAAATGGCGAGTGCTCTTCTTCATCTTTCGGCCTTTTTCCAGGTCTCCTAGTAACTGAATCCATATCGTTCGTAGATAAATGACATCAAGCAGACTTTTGGATAAGACAACAGATAAAAGTCTTATGGGGAGAAGACCAGACTCTAGGAGAATTACTAAGGTATCTTGCCGAGGAAACAAAAAATGATAAAAACGGCCAGACAAAAGACAAAATGATAGAAGGTGACAAAGGGGACAAGACGGTTATTTTTATGAAAACGGCTCTTCAGTACTTCCAAGAAAAGTACTAAGGTTGTCTTTGTAAAACTATTCCTACACATGGATAAGCGGAAAAAAACTATTATTAAATTTTTGTTGTTATTTTGTTTTACGAAAACAACCATTTGGTACTTCGAAAATAGTGTTAAGGTTGACTCGGCCGGAAAATAAGGGTAACACGACACAAATATGAATATAAATGACCATTTTACGTAAACAACCCTTTGGAACTTTTGAGGAAGGGTTTAAGGCTATCTTGGCAAAAATAGCCAAAAAACGGTTAAAAATGACAATAGTTAAATTGGCTATTTTTACGAAAACAACCCTTCGGCACTTCCGAAGAAGGCTTTAAGGCTTGTCCTGGCAAAAACGGTCGAATACGAGGGTAAAACGATAAAAGGTGAACAAAAATAACTATTATTTTTCAATTCCGCTCAACTAATTTTCTAAAGCCGGTCAACAATGCGAGAAAGCCTTCCAAATGATGTCGCAAGTAGCACATTAGTGAACATGATGGTCTCAAAGAGGGTACCTGTCTTATACAAACCCGACCCCTACGCTGACCTTCGCTAAGTCAAATGCACATGATGCAATAAAACGATCCTACTAGTGATAACCAGGTATGTGGCTTATTCTTCTAGGTTTTAAAAATCCTAAGGGATGATGTGTATTTAGACTGGCCATAAAATGAGCGGACAACTCGAGATGGGAAGGGGTAGTGTACCGGGAGCAATACTTCTCCGGCCTAACTACTAGACCCTCCCAGTTCTTAAACATTTGTGACTAATAATCCATCAACCAGGAGCCCAGGACCACCGGCTTTATTTAAAAAAGAATGGGGCGCGTATCCGCGATTCCCTGGGTTATAATCAGAAGACTTAGAGGGGGTGCATGAGAAGACCGTTTATATATATAGTTCAACAATGTCAAAGCGGTAAAAAGCGGACAAAGATAAGCATTCACACAGAACAAAAAACCAAAGATGCCTTGATTCAGATTTTATTTGAATACAGAGATGTGTTTGCTTGGTCTTATGATGATATGCTGGGTTTAAGTGTTAATCTAGTAGTTCATAAGCTTTCCACATATCCTGACTTTCCACCAGTCTAACAAAAGCAACGAAAATTTAAAACGGACATGAGTGATAAAATAAAAGAGAATATTATGAAGTAATTGAGCGCTAATGTGGTCAGAGCCGTCCAATACACTACCTGGGTGGCAAATGTTATGCATGTGCCGAAGAAGGATGGAAACTAGAGTCTGTGTTGACTATAGAGACTTGAACAAAGTGAGTCCAAAGGATAACTTTCATTTACCAAACATCCACATCCTTGTAGACAATTGCGCAAAGCATGAGATACAATCTTTTGTGGATTGCTATGCTAGATACCACCAGATTCTAATGGACGAGGATGATGCAGAAAAGACCAATTTCACCACTCCATGGGGTACAAATTGTTATAGGGTCATTCCATTTGGTTTGAAGAACGCACGGGCAACTTATATGAGGGCCATGACCACCATTTTTCATGACATGATGCACAAAGAGATTGAAGTACATGTCGATGATGTCATCATAAAGTCAAAAGACACAAGCAGATCATGTGCGCGATTTGAAAAAGTTCTTCAAATGGCTGTGAAGGTATGACCTTAAGCTCAATCTAGCCAAGTGTGCATTTGGAGTTCCATCTGGGAAACTCCTCAGTTTCATATTCAGACGGAGAGGAATCAAATTGGATCCATGGGGAACTCCTCAGTTTCATAGTCAGACGGAGAGGCATCGAATTGGATCCATCTAAGATAAAGTCCATTCGAGATTTGCCACCATCGAAGAACAAAACTGAAGTCATGAGTTTGCTCGGGAGGTTGAACTACATCAGTCGGTTCATTTCTCAGCTCACAACCACATGCGAGCCCATCTTTAAGTTGTTGAAAAATTATGTTGCTATCAAGTGGACGGACAATTGCCAAAAAGCTTTTGATAGGATCAAATATTATCTGTCAAAATCCCCTGTACTGGTCCCACCTGAACCTGGAAGGCCTTTGATTTTGTTTCTATCGGTGATGGGTAATTCCTTTGGATGCGTTCTGGGGCAACATGATGCGGCATGCAAAAAGGAACATGCAATCTATTATTTGAGTAGGAAGTTCACCAATTATGAGGGTAAGTATACCCTTTTAGAAAGGACATGTTCTACCTTGACTTGGATCACTCGGAAGATGAGGCATTATCTTTTGCCCTACACTACTTAACTCATATCCAAAATGGATCCCTTGAAGTACATCTTCCAAACGCCAATGCCCAATGGCAGGCTCGCAAAATGGAAAATTCTGCTCACAGAGTTCGACATCGTCTATGTCACTCACACCGCAATGAAAGCACAAGCCTTGGCTGATCATTTGACAGAGAATCCAGTCGTTGATGATTATGAGTGACTGAGCACATACTTCCCAAATGAACAGGCTCAATAGAGGAAGTAGTTCCGAACAACAGCTATGCATAGAAAATGTATTTTAATGGGGCTCTCAATATCAAAGGAGTTGGGATCGGGCCAATCGTCATCTCACCTATTGGAAAGCATTACCCTGCAATGGCCCGACTTCGATTCTTCTGTATCAATAATATGGCAGAATATGAGTCTTGTATCATAGGTCTAAAAATGTCCCTCGATCTGGATGTGCATGAACTATTGGTTGTAGGAGATTCTGACTTGCTTATCCGGCAAGCCTAAGGGGAATGGGAGACTCGAGATATCAAGCTTATTCCATACAAACAATGTGTGCAAAACCTAAGCAAAAAATTCAAGTCAATCGAGTTCAGGTACATTTCCAGGTTTCACAACGAGCTAGCTGATGTGTTGGCCACCTTAGCCTCGATGCTCCCTTATCCAGGAAACACTCATATTGATCCATTGGAAATCCAAGTTCGGAATCAACACGGTTACTGCAATACTATTGAGATAGAACCAGATGGCGAACCATGGTATCATGACATAAAATGATTCCTGAAAATAAGAGAATACCTATAGCATGCCAGGGAAGATCAAAAAAGAACTATAAGGCGGCTCACCGGTGGTTTCTTCCTTAATGGTGAAATCTTGTACAAAAGGACCCCATACTTGAACCTGTTGAGATGTATAGATGACATAGAAGCTGAACGGATCATGAGTGAAGTGCATTCGGGGGTATGTGGACCTCACATAAATGGTTATGTTTTGGCAAAGAAGATTTTGTGGGCAGGGTATTATTGTCTTACTATGGATTGATATTGTTTCCGTTTTGTTTGCAAGTGTCACCAATGAAAGATCCATGGCAAACTGATTCACTCGCCTCCGTCAGAATCGCATCCCATGTCCTTTCCTTGGCCTTTCGTTTCTTGGGGAATGGATATTATTGGGCCAATTGAGCCAAAGGCTTCAAATTGGCATATATTCATCTTGGTTACAATTGATTACTTCACAAAGTGGGTGAAGGCGGTCACTTTCAAAGAAGTCACCAAGAAAGCAGTGGTAAACTTTGTTCATTCCAACATCATCTGTCGTTTTGGTATCCCAAAGACCATCATCACTGATAACGCAACCAATCTAAATAGTTATCTGATGAAGGAGGTATGCGAGCAATTTAAAATTTTACATCGTAACTCTACCCCTTACCGACCAAAAGCCAATGGAGTCGTTGAAACGGCAAACAAGAACATCAAGAAGATTCCCAGGGAGATGATCCAAGGGTCTAGGCAATAGCATGAAAAGTTACCTTTTGCTCTTTTGGGATACCGCACCACTACTCGCACATCTGTAGTGCAACTCCTTATCTGCTAGTATATGGAACGGAAGCTGTAATACCGGCTGAAGTTAAAATTCCCTCTCTCTGAATCATTGTGAAATCTGAGATTGAAGACACTGAGTAGGTCAAGACCCGATTAGAAAAGCTAATGCTAACTGATGAAAAATGGCTAGCAGCAGTGTGTTTTGGCCAGTTATACCAGCAAAGAATGGCACTCGCTTATAACTTGAAAGTGTGCCCAAGGCACTTTGAGGTAGGCCAGCTCGTTTTAAAATGCATCCTTCCACACCAAGCAGCAGCTAAAGGAAAGTTCACCCCGAACTGGCAAGGACCCTACATCATCAAGAAAGTGTTATCAAAAAGGGCCTTGCACTGGGTAGATGAAGAAAGACAGGTACCATACATGACTATTAATGCAGATGCAGTCAAAAGATATTATGTTTGATATATACCCACTGCGGAACTTTCACGCATGATTTTATCATATCGAGATGATGAAGGCTATCATTGCTCACTATCCCAAATAGGTGTCACCCTTTTATTAACCCTTTTGAGACATATTTGTCTTCTTTGTTTTCCCTTCTTTAGGAACTCGTGTACTTGTAAAAGCAAAAACGAAAAGAAAAAAAAAAGAGGAAAACAAATAACAAATCTTTTGAGTCAATAAACTACGTTCGACTTGATTTCGAAAGGATACGCAGACATCCTTACCCTGGGTTCGGTACCATCACAACAAAAATCCATATCCCCAATACTCCAAAACTGGGGCAGAAGTTTGTTTTATTTTTATGGTAATTCTATAAAAAGGTTCCAAAAGTTGTAATTCAGTTTAAGGTTCTTTTCACCTTTTCCCATTAAGACCTTCTGATTGATCTTTGAATAATGCTAAAGTCACTATGCCAAGGGTATTGGACAACCTGCCGCATGCAGTATCTTAGTCAAGGGCGACGAAAAAAAACAACAAAAAATGAGAGAGTTATATCGGTGAAAACCCGTATGGGAACCGTAAGGCGACAGTGAGCAGAGAAATAAGAGAGCCTTATTGGTGAAAACCCCTAAAGGTACCATAAAGCGACGGTAAGTAGAGAAATGAGAGAGGTCAGTTAGTAAAAACCCGCAAAGAGCGCTACTAGCCGAATTAGGGTTTTTGATACTCCGGCATAAGCACAACCAAGACAGTTTCAAGATGAGCATTTGAGTCCGATTTTGAGAATTAGACAACTTAGACAGATCAGGCGTCCAGTCCAAAATGCATTTCATAATTCACTGAAGTCGGCACATACCTCTAGATAAGTATCCCTATGGCTCTCCTCGAAAGGGACACCTTTCGTTTAGACACAATTCCTTTTTCACTTTCAATTGCTTTTCTGTTTTTTCCATAATTTTTCTTTGAGTCCCTTTCGATCTAATCTTGCATCAAAAGCAAAGCAAACAAATGGCTGCAAAACTGACTACAGTTTTCCCATAATACCGACACAATTTGGGGCATATACGGCATTGACGAAGGCACGAATCCATCTGTGATCTCATTTGATAAGACGAACAAAGTGTCTCAAAGAAACTCAAAAGGTCGCCTAAGAAAGACTGGCTTTATAGGAAAAGTTGATAAGCACTGCAGACACAAACTGGTACTAGGTTCAAGACAACTAAGTTTGATTTTAAGGAAAAATTGTCTTGTCTTAGGGACCAGGGTTAGCGGTACCATGGACATCCGGGTATGAAAATAGTCGGGGGTAATATCGGAAAGCCATGCCTTCAGAAAGTGATACAGAATATCCGAGCGTCTCAATACCACACTGACAGAATCGGTTTTTTCGACATCAGTGGCCGTGAATTCAAACTACTCAGGGCATCAAGGCCACAAAACCAACCACCATTTTAAAAACACACAACTTTTTATTGTTTGAAGCAGGAACAAAGCAGTGCAGAATGGCGATTCTCAAAGGACGGATGTCACCAAAGGTAAGTTCCGTAAAATCTCCATTTTCTTTTATTCACTACTGTTCATATAGACCATTTACGTAGCTTAACCCAGGTAGAACCTTTTCGCCTAGGGGGATCCAGCTCATATTTTCAGGTAGAAGTACTCTTCTTTCAGGTTGTTTTATGCAGCTTAACCTAGGTAGAACCTTTTCGCCTAGGGGGATCCATCTCATATTTCTGGGGTAGAAGTATTCTTCGCTCAGGCTGTTTTACATTGCTTAACCCAGGTAGAACCTTTTCGCCTAGGTGATCCAGCTCATATTTCCGGGTAAAAGTACTCTTCGCTCAGGCTGTTTTACGTAGCTTAACCCAGGTAGAACCTTTTTTTCCTAGAGGGAACCAGCTCATATTTCAGGGTAGAAGTAATCTTCGCTCAGGCTATTTTACGCAGCTTAACCCAGGTAGAACCTTTTCACCTAGGGGGATCTAGCTCAAATTTTCGGGTAGAAGTACTTTTCGCTCATGTTACATTCTTTTTAGTAATACAGGGCACCAACCCCTGGTAATATTTCCTTCCTAGTGATACAAGGCACCAACCCCTGGTTGCATTCCTCCTTAATGATACAGGGCGCCAACCCCTGGTTACATTATCTCTCTTTAATACAGGTACCCCCTGGTTGTATATCCTCACCTAGCTAGTTTATACTACTGTCGTTGTCTTCATTTCAACAAATTAGATAGCTTATAGCTTTCTCTAATGACTCACAAAATTTTCCTAGTGCCAAACTGGGGCAGAAAAAATTTTTGTTCGTCTTTGGTGGTTTTGCAGGCCCCGCTGTAGATCACAAGTAACGATTGAAGCTTGCAGTTTCAGTTTATCATCAGAAGAAAGAAGTCTTTCGATCACAAGATAGTTGGAGTTAGCTTTGATAATGTGTCAGCAACCCGGCTTCGCAAGTTTCATTTTCTCAAATTCTGATCCAGAAAGCAAGCAACTGAGATTGAGTCATAATCTTCTTTTCAAAGAGCATCAATATCCAATCTAAGGTTAATACAAGCAAGCGAGTCAAGAATCAAGATTTGACTTCAGAAGCCACAAAGATAGGAATTTTGTAACTTTTAGCTTGCAGACATATGTAGTTATCCTCTCTTTTTCTTTTGATGTAAGAAGTAAGTAACAGTAACAGCAAGAACAACAACAACAATCTTAACTCCAGTGTCCGGTAGTCCCAGCTACCAAAACTTTTCTTAGAACTACACTGACCTGATTCCTTTATAGCCAAGGATATGTCATCAACCTCAAAAGCAAGGCTTGGTCACGGTTTTCAAAAATGCTTCCATTGGAGTGATACACGAGCAAAATTAGCTATGGCATTCACTTTCTTTGCACGAAAACTCTTCGTGTTCTCGAGCAAAGAGGAGCAGCTGTAAATATCTAATTTTTGCTCTTTCTATTTCTCCTACATTACATTTTTTAGGCTTATTAAGTGTGTTTATAGATTTTAGCATTAGATTATTAATTAATTTTTTAAGGGGTTTAAAGCTTTGGATTAATGCCATTTTCAGTTGAGTTATGCACGAATCAGGCCAAATGTTTTAGCCCAATTCGGCAGACCCAATCCAAAAATGGTTGGGCAAGACTTGGTTCAAAACGGCGTAGTTTCATCATTTTATTAAGTGAACCAAGATCAAATCTCAGCCCTTCATATCTCCCTCATCCAATGGTCCACAATCAATATCCTAACTAGGTATTTAAGACTTAAAAATGCTGAAATTTTACCCCCATTTCCCCCATAATTCTTTTCTTTTTCCTCTCTCTTCACTCCCTCTTGTCTCTCTGCCCGCCGCCTCTTCGCCGCCACTGGAAATCGCCCACCGGTGGTGGCCCACCTCCGAACATCCCTAAATTCGCACCATACAATCCCATCAACCTCCACTTTCCAAATCTCCAACCCAAATCCCTCAAACCCGCTCAAATTCCACGATTTCTAGATCTAAGAAACCTTAGTTGCCGCCTATTTTCTCAAAATCAAAGAACTCCGGCCACTACCACCCTACAACACATACATGAATGGATAGAGCTCCGCGATACCTACACTTCCCCTCTTATTTAACCAATAAATACCGTCGGCCGCCTCACTGTCGTCGCTGCTCCACTGCCTCACCACCGCCAAATGCCCTGAACCTCTATTTTAGCTATTTTTCGACTCAAAGACTCTCGTTTCTTTTGGCGAGATGCTGAAACTCATTTCGTTTTAGCGTATGCCCGAAAGAAATATGCGTTTCGTAGTCGGGCAACCGCCTTTTAGCATATCTAGTGACTTCTCATGGCTCGAACAGTTTCAAGCATACTTGTTAGGTATAATCGTCATCTCTTTAATTAATTTCGGATTTGTTTTATAGTAGTAGGTTAGTTTTATATTTTTAATTTTTCGGTTTTGGTTTGTTGTTGTTAATTATAGTTTCAAGATAGTTTTATTTAATTAGTTATCTCCATTTAGTTTAGTTGTTTGTCAGATTGTTATTGATCAAACGTGATCTTTTATCACCACATGAATGAAATTAAGATTATACACTCCAACTAAAACCAACAACGCATTAGCAAAGCATAAACAAGACTAAAACACTAAAGATCACGTTTGATCAATAACAATCTGACAAACGACTAAACTAGATGGAGATAACTAATTAAATAAACCTCACTAGAAACTCTAATTAACAACAACAAACCAAAATCGAAAAATTAAAAATCAGAAACTAACTTACTATTATAAAAAAATCAGAAATTAATTAAAGAAATGACGGTTATACATAACGAGTATGCTTGAAATTGTTCGAGCTACGAGAAGACGTCGGAGATACTAAAAGGCGGTTGCCCGACTCTGAAACGCACGTTTCTTTCGGGCAAATGCTAAAACGAAATGAGTTTCAGTGTCTCGCCAAAAGAAACGAGAGTGTTTTAGTCGAAAAATAGCTAAAATAGGGGTTCGGGGCATTTGGCGGTGGTGAGGCAGTAGAGCAGCGGTGCAGTGAGGCAGTCGACGGTGGTGGACGGCAGCGTTTATAGGTGAAATTAGGGTGAAGTGTACCTATCGCGGAGATCTATCCATTCATGTATGTGTTTTAGGGTGGTAGTGGCCGGAGTTCTTTGATTTGGAAAAATAGGCGGCGGCTAAGGTTTCTTAGATCTAAAAAACATGGAATTTGAGCGGGTTTTAAGGGATTTGGGTTGGATATTTGGAAAGAGGAGGTTGAGGGGATTGTATGGTGCGAATTTGGAGGTGTGCATAGGTGGGCCGCCACCGGTGGGCCATTTTCAGCGGCGGAGGAGAGGCGGTGGGCAGAGAGACGAAAGGGAGTGAAGAGAGAGGAAGAAGAAAAGAATTATGGAGGAAATGGGGAAAAAGTTTCAGCGTTTCTAAGTCTTAAATACCTAGTTGGGAGATTGACTGTGGACCATTAGATGAGGGAGAGATGAAGGGCTGAGATTTGATCTTGGCTCACTTAATAAAATGACGTAGTTTCATCATGAAACTATGCCGTTTTGAACCAAGTCTTGGCCAGCCATTTTTGGACTGGATCGGCCGAATTGGGCTCAAAAATTGGGCCTGATTTGTGCATAACTCAACTGAAAATGGCATTAATCCAAATCTTTAAACCCCTTAACAAATTAATTAATAATCTAATGCTAAAGTCTATAAACACACAATAAACCTAAAAAATGAATTGTAGGAGAAATAAAAAGAGAAAAAATTAGATATTTACAGTACCTAGTAAGGATCAAGCCTAACCTCGGTAGAGTAATGACGAGGACGGGTCAAGACACCTACTAGGATATAAATAAACAGTAAGAAACATAATAAGGATAAATGATGGAAAGCGGAGAAATAACTGATACGAAACAAGTCAATAGCATGAACTAGTACCGGAATGGTAAGGATGGAAATAACATAAAGAAATCAATCAAAGAGAACCACAATGATGGTATATGTACAATGACTAACAGAACAAGGAAGAACAAAATAACAAGAAGTGCTCTCATCCAATAACTCTTTGCAACAAGATTAAACAAGAATCACCTCGCGCACAATAAAAATTACCACCGAGGTACTTCCTCGTGTATATATCAAGAATCATAACCGGGGTACTGCCTCATATTCACAATTTACAATCTCAATCACAATCTTTCCTTATACCGCCGTGTAAGCCTTACATTTAAATAGTTTTAAAAATATCTTTGCCCAAAATAGCTACATGCATTTTAGCTCACCTTATAATGTCACGTGGCTTCACATAGTTCCCCTACAAGCAACACGCACATAAGTCCCACCTTATGCCACCGCATGAACATTAACCCCTAACCTTATACTACCGCATGCGCGTCAATATCACATCACAATAACGACTCACACCACAAGTGACCAAAAGTCACAACTTGCCAACAATCACAATATCAATATTTCCACAACTATAGCACATGGCTCCACCACAACGTGTATAAGAATATCAATAATAACAATGAATGTAAAATTCTCAACAATAAAGATATCTCAACAATTCACAACTTCACCTCAAAGTGATATGGCTTTAACAACCTCAACACCAATAACTCAACAATGAGCAAAAATTATTTGTAACCACGAACTAAATACAAATAACTCATAATAGGAGAGATAACATGACTTCAAATAAGAATAATAGAAATGAAAGAGATAACTTGTAACAATGACTTCAAATAATGATAATCAAAAATGAAAGAGATAGCACGTACAATGACTTCGAATAATGATAATCAACAATGAAAGAGATAATATGTAACAATAACAGGGGAAACAAATTCAAATAAAGTATGAGAGCAATTTATCAAGTAGGATGTAGAAAAAGTATTAAACAAGTCATTTAAGGCATGTAAGGATAGACTAATACAAGTAAGAATAGATTGACTATGAGAATTTAGAACATGATATGACATTTCAATTAAAGCATGGAAAGAGTCTAAGTAGCCTAAACCAGCCAAATACCATGTACGACCCGTGTACCCACTCGTCACCTTGCGTACATGACTTTCACATAGCACAAGGATACAATCAATCCCAAATCCTAAGGGGTAGTTTCCTCCACACAAAGTTAGGCGAGATACTTACCTCAAACAAACTAATTCAATCCACTAGTAAGCCTTTTTCACGAATATCCAATTCTGAACAGCCTCGAATCTAGCCAAAATAACTTTATACTATAAATACAAACCATAGGAAACTATTCCGGATAATAAAATTACAAACTTTAAAGAAAATCAAAAAGTCAACTCAAAAAGTCAAGCCCGGGTCCACAACTCGGAACCCGACAAAACTTATAAAATCCGAACACCCATTCAATAACAAGTCCAACCATACAAAAATTATTCAATTCTGACCTCAAATCGACCGTCAAATCCTCAAAATATAGCTTAAGAAGTTTTTCACAAATTTCCCCAATTATTTCAACTCAAAACACTAATTAAATGATAAAAATAATTATGGATTCATGAATGATAAGCAAATCCGAGTAAAAAAAATACATACCCTGATCAACTCCTTGAAATCTCACTCAAGATCGCCCAAAACCGAGCTCTCTAACTCAAAGGGTGAAAAATAACTCTAACCCTCGATCTTCTCCTTTTTCTGCCCAGGCATTCAACACATGTTGCCTCCCAGTCACACCTGCGGAATAATCCATCACAGTTGTGGCCTCAACTAAGCCCAGCAAATTCCGCTTCTACATCCCACAATGCGCACCTGCACTCTCGCTTATGCGGACACCCAAACACTTCTGCGCGTCCGCTTTTGCGGAAAATGACCTCATCTGCGGTCCTAAGACAACATTCCAAACTCCGCTTCTACGGAAGAAATCCGTATCTGCGGTTGTGCACCTGTGCAAGATCCTCCGCACCTGCGAACCCAGCTCCCCAGCCCAAATCTTGCATCTGCGGCCAATGAGCCACTTCTGCGGTGCTGCTCCTGCGGCCTAAATTGCGTAGGTGCAAATGCACCAGACTGCAGCAAGCATAAAAATCCTCCAAGTCTCCAAATGAATCTAATTCAACCCAAAACACATCAGGGGCCCCCGGGACCCCGTCCAAATATGCCATCAAGTTCCAAAACACATAATGAACCTACTCGAGGCCACAAATCACATCAAACAACATCGATTCGTAGAATCGCAACCCAATTCAAACTTATTGAAACCATGAACATCCAACTTCCAAAACTAACGTCGATTCATACCAAACCAACTTCAATTGAACTCAAATTTTGCACACAAGTCATAAATGACACAACGGACCTATTCCAACTTATGGAATCGGAATCCGACCCTAATATCAATAAATTCAACTCTCGGTCAAACTTCTCAACCTACCAAACCTTCAACTTTATAAATTTGGCCAATTCAAGCCAAAACAACCTACGGACCTCCAGATCAATATCCGAACACGCTTACCAAAACCGTCAAAACTCCATTCTGAATTCGTCTATACAAAACTCAAACTCCGGTCAACTCTTTCAACTTAAGCTTCCAACTTTGGAACTAGGTGTCCCAATTCACTCTAAAACTCAGTCGAAACCAAACCAAACACCCGGCAAGTCAGATAGCTACAGTATAACATAGAGGAGGCAATAAATAGGGGAACGGGGCTAAAATACTCAAAACGGTCGGCCAGTTCATTACATCCTCTCCCTCTTAAAATAAACGTTCGACATCAAACGAGTATAGAGACATACCTGAAGTGATGAAAAGATGTGGATAATGGTAACGCATATCATGCTCAGTCTCCCAAGTCGCCTCCTCGACTGATTGACCTCTCCACTGAACCTTCACTGAAGCAATGCTCTTTGACCTTAACTTTCAGACCTGCTTGTCCAAGATGGCTACCGGCTTCTCAACATAAGATAAATCCTTGTTCAATTGGACTGAGTTGAAATCTAAAACATGGGACGGATCACTGTGATACTTTCGTAGCATGGAAACATGGAACACTAGATGAACTGCAGATAGACTAGGTGGAAATATTAGCTTGTAGGCCACCTCACCAATTCTTTCAAGGATCTCAAAAGGTCCGGTATACCTAGGTCTCAACTTGCCCTTCTTTCCGAACCTCATCAAACCCTTCATAGGTGAAACCCGGAGCAAAACTCGGTCTCCAACCATAAATGCTACATCACGAATATTCCGGTCGGCATAACTCTTCTGCCTAGACTATGCTGTACGAAGCCGATCCTGAATCAACTTAACCTTCTCCAAGGCATCTCGAACAAAATCTGTGCCTAATAACTTAGCCTCTCCCGCCTCAAACCACCCAACTGGAGAACAACACAGTCTCCCATATAGGAACTCATACAGAGCCATCTGAATACTTGATTGGTAGCTGATGTTGTAGGCAAACTCTGCAAGTGGCAAGAAGTGATCCCAAGAACTCCTAAAATCCATAACACATGCACGAAGCATATCCTCCAATATCTGAATTGTGCGCTCGGATTGTCTGTCCGTCTGGGGTTGAAATGTTGTACTCAACTCAATCCGAGTGCCTAACTCACGCTGTAGAGCTCTCCAGAAATACGATGTAAACTGCATACCCCGGTCAGAGATGATGGAGACCGGCACACCATGAAGTCGGAATATCTCGCGGATATAGATCTTAGCCAGCTGCTTTGAAGAATAGGTAGTCACTACCAGAATAAAATGAGCTGACTTGGTGAACCTATCCATAATTACCCATATAGCGTCAAATTTCTTCTGAGTCCTTGGGAGCCCAACAACGAAGTCCATGGTAACACGCTCCTATTTCGACTCTAGAATCTCAAGTCTCTGAAGCAAACTGCCTGGTCGCTAATGCTCATACTTCACCTGCTGACAATTTAGGCACCGAACTACATACTCCACTGTGTCTTTCTTCATTCTCCTCCACTAATAGTGCTGCCTCAAATCCTGATACATCTTAGCAGCATGCGGATGAATGGAGTACCTCGAACTATGGGCCACCTGAAGAATCAACTCATGTAACCCATCCATATTGGGCACATATAATTGGCCCTGCATCCGCAACACACCGTCCTTTCCGATAGAAACCTCCTTGGCTTCGCCGTGTTGTACCGTGTCCTTAAGGACAAGCAAATGGGGGTCGTCAAACTGACGCTCTCTGATGCGATCATATAAAGAAGATCGAGAAACCACGCAAGCAAGAACTCGACTAGGTCCGAAAAATCCAATCTAACAAACTGGTTGGCCAAGGCCTGAACATCTAGGGCTAGTGGCCTCTCAGTTGTCGGTAAATAAGCCAAACTATCTATACTCTCCTCTCTTTGACTCAAGGCATCGGCCACTACATTGGCCTTCCTGGGATGATATGGAATAGTGATATCATAGTCCTTAAGCAATTCTAACCATCTCTACTACCGCAAATTAAGATCCTTCTGCTTGAACAGATGATGTAGACTCCGGTGGTCAGTATAGACCTCCCATGGGACACCGTACAAATAATGCTGGCAGTTCTTCAATGCATGAACAATTGCTGCTAGCTCCAAGTCGTGAACAGGATAACTCTTCTCATGAACCTTCAACTACCTAGACGCGTAGGCAATCACCCTACCGTCTTGCAACAACACCGCACCAAGGCCAACACGTGAAGCATCACAGTACACAGTGTAAGAACCCTAACTAGTAGGCAACACCAACATTGGGGCTGTAGACAAAGTAGTCTTGAGCTTCTAAAAGATCTCCTCACATTCCTCGGACCATATGAAAGGAGCACCTTTCTAGGTTAATCTGGTCATAGGTACAGCAATAGATGAGAAATCCTCTACGACATGGCGATAATATCCGACCAAACCAAGGAAACTCCGGATCTCAGTAGCTGAAGACGGCCTGGGCCAACTCTGAACTGCCTAAATATTCGTTGGATCTACCCTGATCCCTTCACTCGACACCACATGACCCAAAAATGCCACTGAATCAAGCCAAAATTCAAACTTTGAGAATTTTGCATACAACTTCTATTCTCTCAAGGTTTGGAGCATGATCCTCAAATGCTACTCATGGTCTTCCCGGCTACGGGAGTACACCAGGATGTCGTCAATAAACATAATGACAATTAAATTAAGATATGGCTGGAATACACTGTTCTATCAAGCGCACAAATGTTGCTGGGGCGTTGGACAACCCAAATGACTTCATAGGGAACTCATAATGACCATACCAAGTCCTAAAGGCAGTCTTCGAAATATCCGAATCCCGAATCTTCAGCCGATGATAACCTGACCGCAAATCAATCTTTGAGAACACTCTGGCACCCTGTAGCTGATCAAATAAGTCATCAATGAGGGGCAATGGATACCTATTTTTCATTGTAACCTTGTTCAACTGCCGATAATCGAACACATGCACATATAACCATCTTTATTCTTCACAAACAAGACTGGAGCACCCCAAAGTGACACACTAGGCCGAATGAAACCCTTATCAAGCAACTCTTGTAACTGCTCATTTAACTCCTTCAACTCCGCTAGGGCCATACGATATGGTGGAATAGAAATAGGTTGGGTGCGGGTAACAAGTCAACACCAAAATCGATATCTCTATCGGGCGGTATGCCCGGAAGATCTACTGAAAATACATCTGGGAAGTCTCTCACTACCGGAACTGACTTAACGGTAGGAGTATGAGCATTGAAATCTCTCAGAAAGGCTAGATAAGCATCACACCCCTTATCTACTATCCGTTGAGCCTTTAGAAATGACACAACCCTACTAGGAACATAATCTAACAAACCCCTCCACTCTCACCATGGCAAACCTAGAATAGCCAATGTCACAGTCTTGGCGTGATAATCCAGAATAGCGTGATAGGGTGACAACCAATCCATGCCCAAGATAACATCAAAGTCTACCATACTAAGTAACAATAGATCAACTATGGTCTCAAAACCACCAACAACAAATAAATATAACCGATACACACGGTCCACAACAATAGAATCTCCCATAGGCGTAGACACACAAACATGAGAACTCAAAGAATCACGAGATATATCTAAGTACTGAGCAAAGTAAGATGACACATATGAATAAGTTGATCTTGGATCAAATAAGACTGATGCATCTCTATAGCAAACCGGAACCATACCTATAATGACTGCGTCTGAAGCGACTGCCTCTATCCTACCCGGAAAAGCATAGAATCTGGCCTAGCCTCCCCCTCTAGGGTGACCTCTACCTGCCCGTCCCCCATACCTAAATGGCTGTGCAGGTGGAGCGGCAACTGGGGTAGCAACCATGGCCTAAGAAATCTGTAGACTTGACTGAATCTGTGGAGCCTGAGTATTCTATGGAGGTGCACCCCTCCTGAGTCTGAGGCAGTCTCTAACCATATGATGGGTATCACCACACTTGAATAAATCTCTCGTTAGGCGTCACTGTTGGGACTGACTCGGGCCTGATTTCTTGGACTGACCACTGAAAGCACCCCATGCCAGAGGCGCACAAGAAAGTGGCTGAGCAAAATGTGCACCCTGAGACTTCGGAACAACCGGAGCACCGCTAGAAGTTGGAAGTGCTGAGTGAACTGGACGGCTCACAAAGCCTCTACCATGACGGGCTGTAGTTGCAGCGTGACCACCACTAAATCCTCCCGTAACCCGAGGCCTCTTTGCCTCTTTGTCCTCTCTCTCACAGCCCCGTATACCCTCCAACCTCCGTGCAATCTCTACCACCTGCTGATATGGGGTATTTGTCTTCAACTCTCGAGTCATGCCAAATCTAATACCATAGTTGAGCCCCTCGATAAATCGACGAACTCGCTCTCTGACTGTAGAAACCAAGGCAGGTGCATGTTTGCACAAATCACTAAATCGGACAGCATACTCTGACACTGTCATAGTAATCTAGCGCAGCTGCTCAAACTTCGTGCGCCATGCATCCCTAAGGGTCTGAGGAACAAACTCTCTCAAGAATAACTCTAAAAATCTAGTCCATGTAGGTGAAGCTGCATCGGCGGGGCTACGCTCCTTTTACACTCACCACCACTGATACACTGCTCCCGACAGCTGGAATATAGTAAAATCAAGCCCACTCGTCTCCACAATACCCATGGTGCGGAGAATACGGTGGCACTCCTCTAGAAAATCATGTGCATCCTTTGAAAACAAACCACTAAAAGTAGGAGGGTGATACTTTCTGAACCTCTTAAGCCTAAGCTGCTCCTCCTCGGATGTTGTTGCCCCAACCGCGGGCTAAATCGGAACAACAGGTTGTACTAGTATAACCTCTGGAACCTGATCAACCTGGACCCGCTGCTCTGCGGTACGGGCCGCGGGAGTCTGAGCTCCACCCCCAGCCTGAGATATGGCTGGTGCAAGTGGAATCAACCCCGCCTGAGCTAAGGTATCGAACATGCTCAAGAACTGTGCGAGGGTCTCCTAAAGTACAATGGTGGCAACAGGCGCCTCGGGTGTCTGCCCCCTAACTAGAGCTACTAGTGACTCCTCTATCGCATCTTGGGCAGGTGCTATGGCTGCACCTCGTGCCCCTCTTTGGCCTCTACCCCGTACCCGGCCTCTCACAGCTCTAGCAGGGGGTGCGGGTTTCTGATCGTCGGATCCAGCAGTGCGTGTCCTCACCATCTATGAGAGAATAGAAAGTTAAAATTTAGTTTTTTTTAAAGTCAACCAATTCGCACAATATGGAATCAAAGAAGTGAAGTTTTCCTAACAGTTCTGTAGCCTCTCGAAGATAAGTACAGACGTCTGACTCTACTAAACCTGCTTATGACTCGTAACACCTATGAACCTAGAGCTCTGATACCAACTTGTTATGACCCCAATTTCCCTCCATAAGATGTCGTGATGGCACCTACTCTCTACAACTAGGTAAGCCTAACATTTAACAATAACCTGACATAAATAATTAACAAAATACTAAAACAAGTATGATACATTGATATAATCTCCTGAAATAGAATCTCAACAATACACTCCCCAAAACCGGTGGAACTGAGTCATAAGCTCTACATAGTAAGCTAAAATGTCCATTACATCACTGTCTAAATGAAAATACAATAGGAAGTAATGATAAAGGAAGGTGACTATGAGGCCTGCGGATACCGAGCAGGCATACCTTGAAATCTCCGTAAAACAGCTAACAGACGATCACTAACGTCCGACACGAGCAAATGTACCTGGATCTGCACAAAAAGATGTGCAGAAGCGTAGTATGAATACACCACAACAGTACCTAGTAAGTATCAAGCCTAACCTCGGTAGAGTAGTGACGAGGCCAGGTCAAGACACCTACTAGGATATAAATAAATAGTACGAAATATAATAAGGATAAATGATGGAAGGAGGAGAAATAACTGATACGAAACAAGTTAATACCATGAACTAACATCAGAATAGTAAGCATGGAAATAACATAAAGAAATCAATCAAAGAGAACCATAATGATCGTATACGAACAATGACTGATAGAACAAGGAAGAACAAAACAACAAGAAGTGTTCTCACCCAATAACTCTTTGCAACAAGATTAAACAACAAGAATCACAATGAGGTACCACTTTGCATACAATAAGAATCACCACCGAGGTACCGCCTCGTGTACATATCAAGAATCACAACTGTGGTACCGCCTCGTATTCACAATTTACAATTTCAATCACAATCTTTCCTTATACCGCCACGTAAGCCTTACATTTAAATAGATTTGAAAATATTTTTGCCCGAAATAGCTACACGCAATTTAGCCCACCTTATGACGTTGTGTGGCTTCATGTAGTTCCCCTAGAAGCAACACGCACATAAGTCTCACCTTATGCTGCCGCATGCACATTAACCCCTAGCCTTATATCGCCGCATGCGCGTCAATATCACATTACAACAACGACTCGCACCACAAGTGCCCATATGTCATAACTTATCAACAATCACAATATCAATGTTTTCACAATAATAGCTCATGGCTCCACCACAACGTGTACAAGAATATCAACAATAACAATAAATGTAAAATTCTCAACAAGAAAGGCATCTCAACAATTGGCAACTTCGCCTCAAAGTGATACGGCTTTCACAATCTCAATACCAATAACTCAACAATGAGAAAAAATAATGTGTAACCACGAACTAAATACAAATAATTCACAACGGGAGAGATACCATGACTTCAAATAAGAATAATATCAATGAAAGAGATAACTTGTAACAATGACTTCAAATAATGATAATCAACAATGAAAGAGATAACATGTACAATGACTTCAAATAATGATAATCAATAATGAAAGAGATAACATGTAACAATAAAAGGGGCAACGAGTTTAAATAAAGCATGAGAGCAATTTATCAAGTAGGATATAGAACAAGTATTAAACAAGTCATTTAAAGCATGTAAGGATAGACTAATACAAGTAAGAATAGATTGACTATGAGAATTTAGAACATGATATGACATTTCAATTAAAGCATGAAAAGAGTCTAAGTAGCCTAAACCGGTCAAATACCACATACGACCCATGTACCCACTCGTCACCTTGCGTACACGGCTTTCACATAGCACAAGGACATAATTAATCCCAAATCCTAAGGGGTAATTTTCCCCACATAAAGTTAGGCGAGATACTTACCTCAAAAAAGCTAACTCAATCCACTAGTAAGCTTTTTCCACGAATTTCCAACTCCGAACGGATCGTATCTAGCCAAAATAACTTTATACCATAAATACAAACCATAGGAAACTATTCTAGATAATAAAATTATAATTTTTAAAGAAAATCAAAAAGTCAACCCCAGGCTTGCATCTTGGAACCCGACCAAACTTACAAAATTCGAACACCCATTCAATAACGAGTCAAACTATACAAAAATTATTCAATTCCGACCTCAAATGGATCTTCAAATCCTCAAAATAAAGCTTATGAAGTTTTTCACAAATTATCCCAATTTTTTCAACTCAAAACACTAATTAAGTGATAAAAACAATGATGGTTTCGTGAATAATAAGCAAATCCAAGTAAAAAACACTTACCATGATCAACTCCTTGAAAATCTCACTCACAATTGACCAAAATCGAGCTCTCTAACTCAAAGGGTGAAAAATAACTCTAACTCTCGATCTTCTCCTTTTTCTGGCCAGGCATTCCACACCTCCGGCCTTCCAGTTTCCATTGCAACCCTGCACCTGCGGAATAATCCATCACAGTTGCGGCCTCAACTAAGCCCAGCAAATTCTGCTTCTGCGGCCCACAACGCGCACCGGTGCTCTCGCTTCTGCGGACACCCACGCGCTTCTGCACGTCCGCTTTTGCGGAAAATGATGCGGTCCTAAACCAACATACCAAACTCCGATCTGTAAAAGAAATCCGCATCTGTGGTTGTGCACCTGCGCAAAGATCCTTCGTACCTGCGGACCCAGCTCCCCAGCCCAAATCTCGCATCTGAGGCCAATGAGTCGCTCCTGTCGCTTTTGCCACACCTGCAGCCTAAATTGCGCAGGTGCGAATGCACCACACTTCAGCAGGCATAAAAATCTTCCAAGTCGCCAAATGAATCTGATTCAACCTGAAACACATCTGGGGCCCCGGGACCCCGTCCAAACATGCCATCAAGTTCCAAAACACATAACGAACCTACTCGAGGCCAAAAATCACATCAAACAACATCGATTCTACTAATCGCAACTCAATTCAAACCTATTGAAACCATGAACATCCAACTTCCAAAACTAACGGCGATTCATACCAAACCAACTCTGATTGACCTCAAATTTTGCATACAAGTCAACAGACCTATTCCAACTTTCGGAATCCGGCCTCAATATCAATAAAGTCAACTCTCGGTCGAACTTCTAAACCTTCAACTTTCTAACTTTCGCCAATTCAAGCCAAAACGACCTACGGACCTCCAGATCAATATCCGAACACGCTTACCGGAACCGTCAAAATCCATTTCGGAGTCGTCTACACAAAAGTCAAATTTCAGTCAACTCTTTCAACTTAAACTTCCAACTTTGGAATTAAGTGTCCCAATTCACTCCGAAACTCACCTGAAACCAAACCAAACATCACGGCAAGTCACATAACTACAGTATAACATAGAGGAGGCAATAAATAGGGGAACGAGGTTAAAATACTCAAACCGGACGGGTCGTTACAAAAAAAAAAAGACCAAACAAGCCAAACTTGACAAATTGTGTGATTCCTCTCCAAACATCAACTTCATCTCAACATGCTTCTAGAGAAGAGAAGTACGGCAAGACTAATGATGCGCCAAAGTATGGGACGCAGAGCATTTTTGCATATTGTTACATTACAGAATGCATTTGCAGAAGACCAAAATTTTGGTTGCTAATTTTGAAGTTCATTGATGTTCGTTATTTCCCGAAAATTTAGTAAACAAGAATCAACTCTCGCTCTATCATGCTCTCTTTGAAGTAAGATCAGTGCCTTTACCTGATATGCTCTCTTCAAAGAATTCCGATCCTGATGGTTTATTCCTGCTATTCCATCATTTTACTTCAAAAATTTATATATAGTATTATGTTTCAATTCTCACAATAATGATTTTGCTTAAACCTAAACAGAAGAATTACATAATGAAAATGTTGAGCTAAGTCGGCCCAAAGATAATGTATATTGCCGCTTTGGGCCAAAACAACACGGTTTTCCTCAAAAAGCCCCACACCATTAAGAGATCCTACACTTTATTTTAGGTTCTAAATCTTCTCAGCTACGAATATGGGATTTCGTTCAGCTACCAATCAAGCTAATATCAAGCTCCAATACAACAAGAAGTAACACCAAATACAACACTGAATTGCATATTTGGAAGTCTTCAGAAGGTACCAAAAAATATTACAGAAGACACAAGCGACACAACCAACAACGCCTCAATCTCAAGCAAATTGGGCCGGCTATATGAATCACCACTTTCTACGTCGCTTCATTTAAGCCCTTCAGTCCAATAACAATAAAAATGACAACTAAAAACTATCCTGTTCATTTGATACATTTCTCATCAGAACTCTAGGCTCTTTGCAGCTAAATCAAACAATTGTTCCAGCTCCTGTTTTACTTTGTCACCAGCAAAAATAAAATTAATGGCATTCCTAGCTAGCTGGAACATCTCTCTCTTTTGTATACCTTTAAAATGTAAAACAAAAGTTAGAGAGAGCTTAATCTAAAAGCCGACTAGGTATATTGGCAGTAAATAATACATACCAAAAGCAGAAGAAGCAAGGCTGTATTCGCCAGATACGCTGGTAGAGAACACCCCTGAATCGTCAGTGCATAGGACAATTGGATGTCCACTATTATATAAATCAGCTGTGCAAGTCAAAGCTAAGGGTTATGTACTTGATTTAAATAGTTAATATCATAAGTAAAGAAACAACTTTCTCAAAGTTCGTAAGTGATAACAGGACAGTGGACTGAAGGTGTACATTTCTGTTTTTCCTAGATTTAGATACAACACAAAACAGTCTAAAGAGTATCAGAAACCTCACCAAAATGATGAATATCCAGAGAAGATATTGTTTCAGTTCTGATATTTGAAGTCAAGCAAATTTCAACCTACAACGACATAAAACGCCAAATGTGATAAAACTAGAAGGATCAGTAGGCCAAGAGAACTTTAGTCCAACATCAAAATATTGCATGGCCAAAGAAAATTCTGCATCTTGATTATCATGATAGAATTCTAGATGGAAACGTCTAGCAGCATTCTTAGCCTAGAAAATACGCAAGGCTATAAAAGGAGGAGAAACTGACCAAGCATACATTCCATTCTAGAAAAGAGAAGGACATTTGGTTAAGTAATTTAGCTCAATCATTGATATGTATGACTCTATTGTATCAAAAGATAAATGTCCTAGAGAAATCTGATAATACGCATGCAATATTACTAACCGGTATCTTTAAAGATTTTAGCTTTGCCCATTCTTCCTCTCCAAAGCAACAAGCATGGCCAATTCTTGCAGGGAGAAAATCTAGCATCGCGTGGATTTCCACCGGATTGGGTACCTAAAGAGAGATGGCAGTGTGACACTGAGAAAAGACAGAAAAACTACTGAAGTCAGATGCACCTCGCCACAATGAAGGGTGATCAGAAGTCCTTGCTCTTTAGCAAACTCCAAAGCGGGCAGAAAGGTTAGCCTACAAAGAAAAACGTATCTAGAAATTCAAACCTTTATAGGCTATATCGTCAATGCAAGGCAAGATTAGTATGCAATAGAAAATCTTTTCCGAGCAAAATAGTACCATTCACCAATGATAGGATTTCCGGATAGGTCAATACCCACTACCCCCAGATGTCTCATTTCCAGAGCAAGCTTAACCTTCACCAACCACAAAGAACTTATCAAGCCTAGCACTTTAAGCAACATATATAAACCTATAGCGTCTTTATACATCAGATACAAAAACATACCGTTTCCATTGCAGCTTCAGTGGATTCACGACGATCAATACTAAGTAGAAGTCTGACAAATATTTTCTTTCTTCCTGTACCATTGCTAGCATTACCCTCACTCCGAGCATAAATACCGCCATTAGCTTGACAATCAATATTAGGTTCACTGAAAAAATCAACTTCGATGGTAGTAACAGCTCTTAAACCCTCCAAAACTGCTTCTATGTATGACCTCTTGTTCATCCCTTTGGAAACATTCTTCTGCAGAAAAGACATATATATAAAATAAGATCTACAAATATCAGAATTGTATCAAATGAATGAGCTTGAACAGTAATATGTGAAGAAGCCTTTTGGAGTTGTGAACTAATTTCCTTAAAAAGTAGGAACAGGATACACAGGATCAAATATGTAAAGATGCATTTGCATCCATATTTCCTGTTTATATATCCTTTTACCACATAGTTATTTCCAGAAACTAGTGGTAATGAGCTAAATGAAGCTAACAGCAAAACGCCATGTCAATCATCTAGTTCACTTAATTCAACCGTGTTATGCTTGCTATTATAATTTCATTTTTCAAATGCCAGGCACACTCCAGCTGACAGCTGACTTGTCACAATCGTCCCAATTAATTCACTATGACTAAATACCAACAACAACAACAACAAATACGCCTAAATCCCAAACAAGTTGGAGTCACCTATATGTGTTAGGATCGGAAAACCGGGTAGTGCGGAGTTTAGCCAAACGTTATAATGATAATAACAAAGACAATGCAAGTTGATAATAACGTCAATTAAAGAAGATAAAGAAGACACAAATTTAACGTGATTCGGTCAAGGTGACCTACGTCCACAAGCGGAGAGAATCGATTTCACTATACCAACAAGAGTACAAAAGAGAGTACAAAATTAAAGTAAATACTCTAATTACTAAATACCCCAAGAGAATAACCTCACAAAATCACTCCAAAGAAAGGGTTCACACAAGTATTTCTCAACACTCACTCTCTTGCAAAATACTCTATAATGAAATAAAGGAGGAGAAAGAAAGACAAGAGTGAAAAACTCTTGAATTGGTGTGTTTGCAAATGAGAAGAAGCTCCTCTATTTATAGCATGAAATCCTTGGCCTAATAGTGGATATTATGTCATGGCAAAATGTCATGATCTACAAATTTTGTTATAATAGATATTATGTCATGGCAAATGTCAAGAAAATTTGGTCATATTACAAATCTCCACCTTGGCCTAATTTCGGCTTATATATAGTAACTTTGCTCCACCTTCTCCGCAAAAACCCCAATGGGCAAAATCATTCTTCATAAATGTCAATCAAGTTCAGGCAAAGTTTGAACTTAGACACTGGAAGAGGTTTTGTGAACATGTCAGCAGGATTGTCTCTAGTGTTGATCTTCGAAACAGGGACTTTTCCTTCAGCAATGGTTTCTCGGATGAAATGATACTTTATATCAATGTGATTCGTCCTCTCATGATACATTTGATCTTTAGTCAAGTGAATGGCACTTTGACTATCACAGAAAATGGTAATACCACCTTGGTGTAAACTGAGTTCCGCAAATAGACCCTTTAACCATAAAGTTTCTTTGATCGCCTCGATCACTGCCATATATTCTGCTTCGGTAGTAGATAAAGCTACTACATGTTGTAATGTAGCTTTCTAACTAATAGCGCAACCACCAATGCAAAATACATAGCCTGTCGGTGATATTCTTTTGTCAAGATCACCTGCATAATCTGAGTCTATAAAACCAACCAAAGTGTTAGTATTTCTCCCAAATTCCAAACATGTGTTTGAAGTACCTCGCAAGTATCTGAGAATCCATTTCACAGCATGCCAATGTACTTTACCAGGGCAAGCCATATGTCGGCTTACCACGCTCACTGCTTGTGAAATGTCTGGACGTGTACAAACCATTGCATACATAATACTGCCGACTGCACTGGAATAAGGAACTTGTGACATGTACCTCTCTTTTTCCTCTGACTGTTGGGACTGAGCAGCTGATAACTTAAAATGAGCAGCAAGAGGGGTACTAACTGATTTAACATCTTTCATGCCAAACCTCTCCAAGACTTTCTCCAAGTACTTCTTCTGGGTCAGAAATATCCTGTTGGCTTTTCGATCTCTTTTGATCTCCATGCCAAGGATTTTCTTAGCTGCTCCCAAATCTTTCGATCTCAAATTTACTTTTCAGCTGACTTTTCAAATTGTGAATTTCTGTTAAATCCTTAGCAGCAATGAGCATGTCATCAACAAATAATAATAGAACTTCCGGAACTAAACACAACTATCATACATGCTCCTCGAATAACCATGACCCAACATAAAGGAATCAAACCTTTTATACCATTGTCTTGGAAACTGCTTTAATTCGTACAAGAATTTCTTCAACAAGCAAACGTGATCTTCTTTTCCTCAATTTCAAATCCTTCGGGCTGATGCATGTATATTTGTTCCTCAAGTTCGCCATGTAAGAAAGTTGTCTTAACATCAAGTTGTTTTAATTTCAAATCATACATGGAAACGAAGGCAAGCAAGACACGAATAGAACTATGTTTAACAACAGGCGAGAAACTATCCTTGTACCTGACTATAGCCCTTTGCAACTAATCATGCCTTATACCTTGCATCTTCAACCCCTGGAATGCCATCCTTTTTCTTGAAGACCCATTTGCAACCAACAATTCTTTTTTCCTGATGGCGGATTCACAAGAGACCAAGTACTATTCTTGTGGAGAGACTCAATTTTTTCATTCATTGCAATCAGCCACTTGGTTAAATCAGCACCAGAAACTGCTTATGAATATTTTGATGGCTCTTCAATTTCTTCAGTTTCCTGTGCAACTGAAAAAGCAAATGCAACATAATCTCCAAACCTTAATGGTTGTTTACCTTCTCTTATTGGTCTATGTTTGGCTATAGAATACTCATCTTCTTCTGGTTCAACTTCAGGAGTGTCAACTTCAAGAATTTCAGCTTCTGTCTCAACTTCAGGAGTTTCAACTGTATTTTGCTCTAAAGTTGATGAGCTTGGCTCAGAAGGAATGTCAATCTCAATCTCCACCTGGTTATGTGTACTCTTTCCTTTATCTGTATTACAAGAACTAGAAGACTCGTTTCTAGAATGCAACATAGAGGATTCATCAAAGGTTACATCTCTGCTAATTATAAATTTTGGTGTCGAGGGATCAGGATACCATAGTCGGTATCCTTTCACCCCAGATGCATACCCAAGGAAAATGCACTTTTTAGCCCTTGGCTCTAATTTTCCATCATTTACATGCATGTATGCAGGGTAACCAAATATCTTTAAATCAGAATAATTAGCATGAGTACCTGACCACATTTCCTCTGGAGTCTTAAAGTTCAAAGGTGCAGAAGGAGCTCGGTTGACAATATAACAAGTTGTAGAGATAGCTTCTGCCCAAAAGGCGTTTGTCAACCCAGCATTTGAAATCATGCAACGAGCCCTTTCCAAAAGAGTTCTATTCATCCTTTCCGCCATACCATTTTGCTGAGGTGTCATTCACACAGTACGATGTCGAGCAATTCCTTCATTCTTGCAAAATTCGTTGAATTCATCATTACAAAATTCCAAGTCATTATCTGTTCTAAGTCGCTTAACCTGTTTTCCTGTTTGCTTCTCAATCAAAACTTTCCATTGTTTGAAATTTAAGAAAACATCACTTTTATTTTTCAGGAAATAAACCCAAACTTTCCTTGAATAATCATCAATGAAAGTTAACATATACCTGGCACCACCTTTTGATGGGGTACGTGAAGAACCCCAAAAAATCTGAATAAATGTAATCCAAATTACTTTTTGTTCTATGAATCGCTGGAGATTTGAAGCTGACTTTTTTCTGCTTCCCGAACACACAATGTTCACAGAACTCCATATTTTCAGTACTTTGGCCACATAAGAGACCTTTTTACTGAGGATGGAAAGACCTTTTTCACTCATATGCCCCAATCGCATATGCCACAATTTGGTGATGTCAGAATCTGATTTATCTGATATTGAAACTGCAGCAGCACCTGTAACAGTAGATCCCAAAAGAATATACAGCATACCAGATCTGCGTGCTTTCATTATCATAAGAGCACCATGAGAAATTTTCAGAACTCCACCTTCACATATGTACTTGCACCCAAGAGATTCTAGAGTGCCTAAAGAGATGAGATTTTTCTTCAAATCAGGAACATGTCTAACATCGGTGAGGATTCTCACCACACCATCGTGCATTTTGATTCGGACTGTACATTTTCCAATAACTTTGCAGGCAGCATTGTTGCCCATCAAGACAACTCCACCTCCAATAGATTCATATGTGGTAAATAAATCCCGACTGGGACACATGTGATAAGAACAACTCAAATCTAAAATCCACTCATTGTTAGATTTGAAACTATTATTAGTTGCTAAAAAAATAGTTCCCTCAGTCTCATCAGCAGCTACACTTGTTTTGGCAGTGTCAGTATTTTTGTGCTCATTTTTGTTTTCTGTATGCTTTTCTTTGTTTTTCAATTTAAAGCATTCAAAAATAATGTGACATTTCTTATGACAATATTTGCACATGAAATTTCTATATCTGGATTTTGACCTTGATTTAGGTTTCTCACTACTTGAATCTTTCTTATTGGATCTACCTCTTATGAATAAGCCTTCCCATTTGTTCTCACTAGTATCCGCAGTAATATCTCTATCTATTTGTTCTTTTGATTTCAAAATAGATTTGATATCTTTATAAGAGATATTATCCTTTCCATAAAGTATAGTATCTCTTATATGTTTAAACGGCTCGGGTAAGAAAACAAGCAATAACACAACTTGATCCTCATATTTGATTTCAGCATCTATGTTACTTAAATCCATAAGAAGAAAATCAAAAGTATCAAGATGTGTAAGTATAGAGGTACCTTCAGCCATACGAAAATTGTAGAGTTTTTGCTTTAGATAAAGCATGTTTTCTACTGTTCTTTTCATATATAGGGTTTTAAGCTTTTCTCATATGCCTTTGGCTGAGCTTTCTAATGCAACTTCACGCAAAACCTCATTTGAAAGATTTAAAATAATACCTGCTTTTGCCTTTTTGTCTATGACGGCAAACTCCTCGTTCATCATTTTATCTGGCATCTTCTCATTTTCTTGCAGTGCCAAATTTAAGCCATCCTGAATTAGGATAACTTCCATCTTTAATTGCCACATTCCGAAGTTTGCACTTCGGTCAAATTTCGCAACATAAGACTTTGTTAGAGTCATTTTGGCTATTTAAACTAACCCGGTTAGATCTGGCTCTAATACCAATTTGTTGGGATCGAAAAACCGGGTAGTGCGGAATTTAGGCAAACAGCGTTATAATGATAATAACTAAGACAATGCAAGTTGATAATAACGGCAATTAAAGAAGATAAAGAAGACATAAATTTAACGTGGTTCGGTCAAGGTGATCTAAGTCCACAAGCGGAGAGAAGCGATTTCACTATACCAACAAGAGTACAAAAGAGAGTACAAAAAGAGTAAATACTCTAATTACCAAATACCCCAAGAGAATAACCTCACAAGATCACTCCAAAGAAAGGGTTCAGACAAGTGTTTCCCAACACTCACTCTCTTACAAAATACTCTATAATGAAATAAAGGAGGAGAAAGAAAGACAAGAGTGAAAAGCTCTTGAATTGGTATGTTTGCAAATGAGGAGAAGCTCCTCTATTTATAGCAAGAAATCCTTGACCTAATAGTGGATATTATGTCATGGCAAATGTCATGATCCACAAATTTTGTTATAATGGATATTATGTCATGACAAATGTCATAAAAATTTGACCATATTACAATATGAATCTTTACTAACCACATTACTCCTTTACAAATACTTTTTCTCTCATTGTAAATACAAGCACAATAATTATATAAATTAGGAACCTATCATTCAAGCTGATGTTAAAATTCAAGTACCTTTGGAGTTGTCCTTAGCTCCAAGTATACAACATTTTCAGCAGCAAAATCTTCAATTACCTAATTTTTTATGGACATGATAACAAAGAGAATCAAATAACTGCAACATACATTACACGAAATGAACTCTGGACTACTGCACTAACAGAATACCTCTTTAGTAATTCTGGTTACTGTTTCATGGTCAGTTGTAAGAATGTAAATCAAATCAAACAATTTGAAGACTTCAGAAAGGGGGCGATCATCTGAATCACATAGAGAAAAGCTCAAGGCAAGTTTCAAGATACCAAAAAAGAATTAAAAAAATGAGCTTGACATATTAATATGAAAAGCACAAGATAGAAATTGGCTTACGTTTTAAGATAACATGCTCCACATCAGGAAAACTTACGAGGCCCTTGTCACCCAATTCTCTAGCAAGTTCCCTGCAAAATAAAGAATGGACCACAGAGATTTTTCTCAGAAAATACAATTAAACCAAAACCAAAAGCCAAAACATAATTCAACGCATGGGAAGGACAAGAAATAGATATACAAGGATTGGTAATGTATGGATTGTTTATGTGGTGATTAATAATGCAGGATTGCTGATGCAATGATTAACAATGTTATACAAGAAGTACTTACTTTAAAGGGATTTTATCTTTAAATAGCCTAATCCCAACAACGCTAATACACGTATTCTTATTTCACATTTTACCCCCGCATAAACAATACATAGATAACTTATGTGAGTATTATTTATAAGAAAATGCAAAATTGCGACCAAACAATGTATAAATGATGCTAAATTTAATGAGGAGATTAATTGTTCTCATTCAAGCAAGCAACCAAGGTATTGGTTATGCTGAATTTAATGAGGAGATTAATTCTCCAACTCAAGCAACCAAACGGGCTCTGAAAGATTTGAGTTTATATATCCCAGCAGGGCAAAATAACCAAAATGGTTGGTATAGGGGTTGATTTTAACTTGATCCTTAATACAAAACACAAGGCTAAAAGCAAAAAACTCATTGCCCCCCCCCCGCCCCCCCCCCCCCAAAAAAAAAAAAAACAATATGGACACTATGTTGATGAATAGAGGTTCCTACTTTTCACATTTTGATAGTGTTAAAAAAAAATATGGACACTATCTCAAAATGACACTCGATAGAATGATGTGGAGGTCGGGGATTAGGGTTGTGGTTTTAAGGGCAGTCTAGAGTTTCGTCTAGGCATCCCAGTAGTATTAATACTAGTCTTGTATTTTGCTATTTCTAGCCCCTTGCTATTTCACATTGTGTCATTATTTCCAGCAAAACTGACTCTATTTTTATAGTATCGTATTTTTGGATATCTGTTGTTGCACGTATGTCTATTTGCGCCCATGTTTAATTACCTTGTTGTTGTTATTGTCTGTTTAGTGCTTCATTTTCACTTCTTTTGAGTCGAGAGTCTTTCGAAAACATCCTATCTACCGTCATTAGGTAGGGGTAAGGTATGCATATACTTTACCCTCCCCAGATCCCACTTGTGAGATTTCACTGGACTTGTTGTTGTTGTTGTTGTTGTTGTTGTTGATATAATGTTATCTCAACAACAGCCTATTGCCGATTATGATCGGAATACTTGTGAATGATACTATCAGCATCATATTCACAAATCACAACAATGGTAAAACCTTTCTTCCTATAGTTTTTCTTTAAGGATATTTTCTTTAGTTTAGGGACTTCCAGCAGTAGCCGAGCTAGGTGGATGCAAGAGCATTCAATTGAATTTCCTTCGTTATACTGCACAAATAGGGCAAAATGAATGTTTCATTGAATCCCTTGACATAATTCCTAGTGTAGTCGCAAAGGGGTTAATTTCTTCTTTTTTTTAAGATCACAGGTTCAGATTCTAGTCGTGACATCCTAGTATATTTTTTAATCACCTTGTATGAATTCCTAGTTCCACCATTGACTTCTAGTTAATCATAAACCTTTTTCTGTTAGTCATTGTGGGTTTGCCATGAACTAGATGTGACCCACTTTTGCAAACTTGAGGGAGTTAACTCCAGTGTTGGATCAAATCATCAAATTAAACTTATTCCTACGCTTATGATATAATTTTAAGGTTTTTTTTTTCTTCATTTTTTTTACTCCCAGCCAGGGGCAAATTTATAGGGGAGATTATGGGGCGCATGTAAACCGATAGTTTCTCCGCAATATTAGATATTTTATGCACATATTTTCTAAAATTGGTATAATATTAATTATTGGCACTCATACCCTAAGAAGGCTGAATGATACACTTAGTTGAATGTTAAATTATTTACCAAGAGCAAGAAGGATCAATTCCCACTTAATACAGTTAAACCTCTCTATAACAGTCTCGTTTGTTCCGAATATTTTTGGATGTTATAGCGAAGTGTTGTTATAGAGAACATATATTATAACATAACATAAAAATTGGTTCCGGAAAAGCTTGATTTTTATAGTTAAGTGTTGTTATATAAGAATATTATTATAGAGAGGTGTTACTAATTTTTACTCCTTCTTTAGTCGTACACTCATATACTAATAATCTTAGATCCGTGTGCTCCCCGCAGCAGACACATAACTCAAAATGCAAGCAAATACTACACAAATGGCGTTTAATACTTTGTTATTTTCGAAAACAAAAAGTTAACTTCACCCCAGAAAGATGGAGGACAAAACAAGAACACCACCCAAGAACCATTTTTTTTCTTTTTTTATTTGTTCCCAAGAATCTAAGAAGTCAACACATAGGAATATCTGTTTAAACAACTGTTCCCAAGAAATCAACAGACAGAAATATTTGTTTATATTTTCCAAGAATCATATGAGGAAAGAGAGTAACATACAGTAAAGTGGAGTCTCTGATAGAGCCATTAAGGTGGGCATGTAGTTCAATTTTCGGCATTGACACCCACCAATCCATCTCTGAGCCACTGTTTGTGAATTTTGTTTAGGTGGTCTATCTTTTTTAGACTAGCAAAATTCTAAGAGAATAAAATGGTGGAGTTTACAAGAATTGCATTTGTATTAGGGCTGCATATTCTTGCAGATAAATACAAAGTGACGCAGAAGAAAAGATAAAACACAAAAGGAACCCAAAAAATAAAACACATATTATAAAATTTAGACACTAAAGTAAGGACAAGTATAGAGAAACTGAAATATTATTCAAACTTCAAACTTTTGTACATAATGAACTGAAAACTCCTCTATTTATAGAAGAAAGGAAGTTGTTTGCAAGCTGCTGTGTAAGCTGCTACTTCAAGCTGCTGTGTAAGTTGCTTGTAAGCTGCTACTCTAAGCTGTTGTGTAAGCTGCTACTGTACCAGATATAGATAATCTTCGACCATGGGTAATATTTATCCATAACGGAGTACTGAAAGGATAAGTTTCTTCAGAAGGCTTATTTCCAATAGAGTACTAAATAGATAAACATATTTACGACGGAGTCTCATATGGATAAACTTCTTAAGGAAGCTTATTTACAACAGAGTACTAAATGAATATTCATAATATAATATATTTATAACACTCCCCCTTGGATATTCATTAAAAGATAATGTGCCTCGTTAAAACCTTACTAGGAAAAACTCCTTTGGGAAAAACATCCTAATGAAGGAAAAAGAATACACATATTTAGTAATAGGCATTACTAGCTGCCTCATTAAAAACCTTATAAGGAAAATCCTGTGGAAAAAAATCTTAGTAAGGAAAAAAAAAGAGTATATCGCGTATTTTACTCCTCCTGATGAAAACCTTGTTCAAAATATTTAAGTCTCCGCATTCCAATCTTGTACACCATCTTCTCAAAAGTTAAAGTTGGTAAAGATTTAGTGAATAAATTTGCCGGATTGTCACGGATTTGTTGCACATCAATGTCACCATTTTTCTGAAGATCGTGTGTATAGAATAATTTTGGTGAAATATGCTTCGTTCTATCTCCTTTTATAAATCCTCCCTTCAATTGGGCTATGCATGCATCATTGTCTTCGTATAAAATTGTGATTTTTTTCTCATATTCCAAACCATATTTTTCTCGAACAAAATAAATTATTGATCTCAACCATACGCATTCCCTACTTGCTTCATGAATAACTATTATTTCAGCATGATTTGAAGAAGTAGCAACAATAGATTGCTTTGTGGAGCGCCATGATATGATAGTACCTCCACATGTAAAAACGTACCCGATTTGAGATCTAGCTTTATGGGGATCAAATAAATAACCTGCATCTGCATAACCAACAAGATCTGCACTATCTTTGTTAACATAAAACAAACACATATCAAGAGTTCCCTAAAAATATCGCAATATATGCTTAATCTCATTCCAATGTCTCCGTGTAAGAGAAGAACTATATCTTGCTAGTAAATTAACCGAAAATGCTATGTCAGGCCTTGTAGTATTAGCAAGATACATTAGTGCACCAATTGTATTGAGATAGGGTACTTCGGGACCAAGGAGTTCCTCATCCTCTTCTGGAGGTCGGAACAAATCTTTATTCACTTCAAGTGATCGAACAACCATTGGTGTACTCAATGAGTGCGTTTTATCCATGTAAAAGCGTTTTAAGACTCTTTCTGTATAGGCAGATTGATGGATAAAGATCCCGTCTGCTAAATGTTCAATTTGCAGACCAAGACAAAGTTTTGTCTTTCCAAGATCTTTCATCTCAAATTCTTTCTTAAGATATTCAATTGCCTTTTGGAGCTCTTCTGAAGTTCCAACAAGATTTATGTCATCAACATAAACAGCAAGTATAATAAATTCTGATGCCATTTTTTTTATAAAAATATATGGATAAATAACATCATTTATGTAACCCTCTTTCAGCAAATATTCACTAAGGCGATTATACCACATGCGCCCAGATTGCTTTAAATCGTACAAAGATCTTTGTAATCTGATTGAGTACATTTCCCGAGATTTTGAATATGCTTCAGGCATTTTGAATCCTTTAGGAATTTTCATATAAATTTCATTATCAAGTGACCCGTACAGATAAACTGTAACCACATCCATTAGATGTATTTCAAGCCTTTCACGTAAGGCTAAACTGATGAGATATCGAAATGTTATGGCATCCATAACTGTTAAATATGTTTCTTCATAATCGACTCCAGGTCGTTGTGAGAATCCTTGTGCAACAAGGCGAGCCTTGTATCTTTCAACTTTATTTTTATCATTCCTTTTTCGCACAAAAACTCATTTATGACCAACTAGCTTTATACCAGCAGGTGTTTGGACTACTGGTCCAAAGAGCTCTCTTTTAGCAAGTGATTTCAATTCCGATTGAATTGACTCTTGCCATTTTGGCCAATAAGATATTTGTTGACATTCTTCGACAGATCGGGGTTCAAGATTCTCACTATCTTGCATAATGTTAAGTGCAACATTATATACAAAAATATGATCCACCACTATTTTAAATCGATTTAAATTAATCCCATCACCAGTAGAATTTATTAAAAGTTCCTTACTCACTTGAGTCTCGGGTTCATTGATTTCTTCAAGAATCTCAGAACTAATCAGATCTTGGGTCTTTTCAGGAGATCCCTTCATAATATCATTTTAATTATTTGTCGATTTTTTTTTTCTAGAATTTCGATCCTTAGAACCCAAAGATCTACCACGCTTCAGGCGTGCTTTAGGTTCACTAGCTCTCATGCTAGTAGATGGTCCTGCTGGGACATCAATTCGGATAGGCACATTTTCTGCAGGGATATGCGACTTAGTTATCCTTTTCAAATCAGTAAATGCGTCTAGCATTTGATTTGCTATATTCTGTAAATGAATGATTTTCTGGACCTCCTGATTACATATAGGGGTACGTGGATCAAAGTGAGATAATGATGAAACTTTTCACACAATTTATCTTTTGATTTCCTTTTTCTCTCCCCCTAATTGTGGGAAATTTATTTCATCAAATCGACAATCTGCAAATCGAGCAGTAAATAAATCTCCCGTCAATAGTTTAAGATAGCGAATAATAGAGGGTGATTCAAATCCAATATATATTTCTAACCTTCTTTGGGGGACCATCTTACTGCTATGTGGTGGTGCTACTGGCACATATACAACACATCCAAAAATTTGTAGATGGGCAATATTTGGTTCATGACCAAATATTAATTGTGACGGAGAATATTTATTATAATGTGTTGGCCTGAGACGGATAAGTGATGTTGCGTGCAAGATAGCATGGCACCAAACAGTAGTGGGCAATTTTGTTTTCATAAGTAGTGGTCTTGCTATCAATTGCAGCCGTTTAATAAATAACTCTACAAGGCCATTTTGAGTATGAACATAAGCTACACGATGCTCAACTTTTATTCCAACTGATAGACAGTAATTATCAAAAGCTTGAGATGAGAATTCTCCAGCATTATCAAGGCGAATAGCCTTTATAGGATAATCTGGGAATTGTGCCCTTAATCGAATTATTTGGGCTAATAACCTTGCAAACGCCAGGTTGCGAGATGATAGTAGGCACACATGGGACCATCTTGAAGATGCATCTATTAGGACCATAAAATATCTAAACAACCCACTTGGTGGGTGAATAGGTCCACATATATCCCCATGTATACGTTCTAAAAAGGCAAGGGACTCAATGCCAACCTTCATTGGTGATGGTCTAGTGATTATTTTGCCTTGATAACAAGCATCACAAGAAAATTCATCATTTGTAAGAATCTTCAGGTTCTTTAATGGATGCCCACTTGAATTTTCAGTAATTCGTCTCATCATTATTGATCCAGGATGGCCCAAACGGTCATGCCAAAGCACAAAAGTATTTGAATCAGTAAACTTCTGATTTACGATAGACTGTGCTTCAACTGTACTAATCTTTGAATAGTATAAGCGAGAAGATAAAGTTGGTAACTTTTCTACAATGCATTTCTGGCCAAACATATTCTTTGTAATACAAAGATATTCCACGTTCATTTCATCTATTGTCTCGACATGATACCCATTTCAGCGGATATCTATAAAACTCAACAAGTTTCTTCAGAACTTGGAGGAGAACAATGCATTGTCGATAATAAGTTTTGTTCCCTTAGACAGAAATATAGTAGCTCTTTCGGAGCCTTCAATCAAAGTTATATTACCAGAAATTATTGAAACATTTGCTTTTTCCTTATACAAATAAGAAAGGTATTTATGATCTTTGAATATGGCATGGGTTGTTCCACTATCAATTACACAAATATCTTCACGATTGGTCTTTGATCCAAACATAATTTGAGGATTATCCATATTCTTCAAAATGACATAAATAAAATAAATATGATAGTAAACATCATTTTCAAAGCATAACTTTTATTTATGTACAATAATTACATAACCATACTATTTACTACAAACAATAAAAATTAAAATATCTATATTTCTACAGATTCACTACCGATCACATGACTTATTTTTTCTTCTGGGAGTGCAAAATAATCAGTTACATCCAAATGCATGAAGTCTAAATTATTTTCAGAAATAAAATTGGCTTCAGCATTTTTCTCTGTCTTCTTCAGGGAGCCTTGATACAGCTCAACCAGGTGCTTTGGCGTACGACATGTACGTGACCAGTGCCATTTTTCTCCACATCTATAGCATGCATTTTCTAGATTTACTGCTTGCACCGTTTCTTTCTTTTGTTCCTTCTTTTTCCACTGCTGGTGGTGAGGAGGGTTTTTTGGTGCATTGTTATTACCACGGTTAGAGTTTCCTCCCCGACCACGGCCATGGCCACGACTGGGGCCGCGTCCTCTTTCACGCTTAGCTTGGTGAAAGTTCGTCTCATTCACTTCAGGTAATGGACAAGAACCAGTAGGTCGGCTTTCATGGTTTTTTTATTAATAGCCCATTATGTTGCTCTGCTACAAAAAAATGTGAGATAAGTTCAGAATACTTTTTGAATCCCATCTCTCGATATTGCTGTTGCAGGAGCATATTCGAGGCGTGAAAAGTGGTAAAAGTTTTCTCCAACATATCATGATCAGTAATATTGTCACCACATAGTTTCAATCAGGAAATAATTCTGAACATAGAAGAATTATACTCACTGATAAATTTAAAATCTTGTAGCCTTAGATGAGTCTAATCATAACGTGCCTATGGAAGAACGACCATCTTCAGGTGGTCATATCTATCTTTCAAATTATTCCACGGTATGACTGGATCTTTAACAGTAAGATATTCCATTTTCAGGCCCTCATCAAGGTGATGGCGCAGGAATATCATTGCTTTGGTACGGTCTTGGTTTGATGCCTGATTTTTATCTTTGATGGTGTCTGCTAGACCCATCGCATCAAGATGAATTTCGGCATCAAGCACCCAAGACATATAGCTTTTGCCCGATATATCCAGGGCTACAAACTCAGGTTTAGAAAGATTTGACATTATTTAGAAAAGGAAAGTTTGTACCTCTGATACTTTCAAAGTATTTGCTCGAGATGGCAGAGTCTCGTGCTGATAACGTGTTGTAAAATAAAGACAGTAAAGTAAAGATAAGTATAGAGAGAAACTGTTATATTATTCAAACTTCAAACTTCTGTACATAATGAACTGAAAATTCCTCTATTTATAGAAGAAGAAAGGAATCTGCTGTGTAAGCTGCTACTTCAAGCTGCTGTGTAAGTTGCTTGTAAGCTGCTACTCTAAGCTGTTGTGTAAGCTGCTACTGTACCGGATATAGATAATCTTCTATCATGAGTAATATTTATCCATAACGGAGTACCAAAAGGATAAACTTCTTCAGGAGGCTTATTTCCAATAGAGTACTAAATAGATAAATATATTTACGGCGGAGTCTCATATGGATAAGCTTCTTCAGAAAATTTATTTACATCAGAGTACTAAATGAACATCCATAATATAATATATTTATAACAATACCAATCTTTCTTTTCTTTTTTTAAGAAAAAGGTCATACTCATTTTGCCACGTATGACCTTTTTTGGACAAAATTCTGGCTCCAGAGGAAAAGTGAACAAAGGGGAGAAATAAGGATCCTTTCTCATAGAGGATTTGAATATTATAGTTTCGAGATTCTAATTTACTACAATCAAGTAAATTTATTTAGTTTAGAACTAATTATATATATTATTTAATAAATTATTTTGATATATATTATTGGATTTCGATAAATCTATGGCTTATTCATTGCACACCCGCCTCTCGTTTGGTAACTTATATAAAGAAAGAGAAGGGAAATGAATGAAAACATAAAGTTTCTACTATCTTATTTGGTAAGATTTTTTTTTAAAGTTATTGTTGAGGTTTTTGTTATTTAAGATGAAATAGTCTTAAAATGAGGGTGAATGGGAAATGGAGGAAAAATGAAATTTTTGAGAAAAATTTTAAGTTTTCCCCTCTTGACAATGAGACATTGTCCCATATTGGAAGAGGAAAAGATTTTTGGTGGGTATATATATAATTGCTCTTCTTGTAGCTCTTAAAGAGTTAAGAAGAAAGCAAGCCCTGCGCCGTCGTCATCGTCGCTCGCTCGGCTTCGGCTTCGGCTTCGGCTTCGGATTTAGTCAAATGATCGATTGATTGATTAATTTTTTGGACTAAATTTATTTGTTAATAGTAAATATTAACGTAAGATTATCCGCATTTGTAACGGATATGTTTCAATCTGTGTATTGACCACCAGCTGTAATAGCAGCCGCCTAATGCTCTTCCCACCATGGCCAAGTGCTTGCTCCACAAACAAGCTAGTGCATGCTCCACCATGGAGGGTGGAGGGTCGTTCATCTTCAAAGCTGACTGTTATAAATATGTGCAGCAGTTGTTGAAGAAAAATAACACCAAAAACTGAAAACGCTCAACTTTGGCTACACATTGCACTCCTTCCTCTCAGCATTTCTATACGATTTTCTGAGTTTCTACTCCTTTGTTCTGCATTGTTTTAACTTCAAACAAAGCAACTGTAAGTGTGATTTGCTACCGAACTTTGTGTTCGCTGAAACACTGGGGTTTGAAGTACCGCTACACCAGTGTGTGATTCGTTCTATCCTGGGAGGAAATAATCCATAACCTTGGGTATTAGGAGGGGATTAAATTCCTTAAGGAAACACTGTGAATTCAGTGGGCTCGAATTAATTACTGTTTCATTACGATAACTTATATTTCCCAGAATTATTATTTACAAATACAGCAATATTGACGGGACAAACAATCTTAAAGAATTTAATATTTATTTCTGTATTTGTGTTATTCTTATTATTCTGCAAATTAAAACCTTTGTGGTTTTGTGTACTCACGTTTTGGAGAGTAAAGCCTTCGTGGCGTTTTGTTGTAGATTAAAATCTACGTGATTTTTACTCTAGTTTGAAAACGTTTGTTTGTGTCATTCTTTTACAGAAAAAAAAAATGACGACTGAAAGCGAAAACCAAGCTGTTCCGATGGTGACTGCCAACGCATCGACAAGCCGAACACCGGCGTTGGCACCGGCAGAAAAACCCGAAAAATTTTCCGGGATTGATTTCAAGCGCTGGCAGCAGAAGATGTTCTTCTACTTAACTACGTTATGTCTACAGAAGTTCATCAAGGAAGATGTTCCTGATCTGCCAGATAAAACTCCAGAGAATGAACGCTTTATCGTGATTGAAGCGTGGAAGCATTCTGATTTTTTATGCAAGAATTATATTCTTAGCGGACTGGATGATAATCTGTATAATGTATACAGTGGCGTGGAGACGTCAAAAGAATTGTGGAATGCGCTTGAAAAGAAATATAAAACTGAAGATGCCGGGATGAAGAAATTCGTTGCCGCAAATTTTTTGGATTTTAAAATGGTAGATAGCAAGTCTGTTATTACCCAAGTCCAGGAATTGCAAGTGATTATTCATGATCTACTTGTTGAAGGTCTTGTCATCAATGAAGCATTCCAAGTAGAAGCAATGATTGAGAAGTTGCCTCCGTTGTGGAAGGACTTCAAAAATTATTTGAAACACAAACGAAAGGAAATGTCCCTTGAAGATTTCATTGTTCGGTTGAGAATCGAAGAGGACAATAAAGATGCTGAAAGGAGAGGCCGTGAAAATTCAATAATAATGGGAGTAAATATTGTTGAAGATAACAAAAAGAGGAAGAAGGCTTCTGTCCCGAAATACAACCCAAGCAAGAAGCGGTTTAGTGGAAACTGCTACAACTGTGGGAAAATCAAACACAAATCTACGGAGTGTCGTGCTTCAAAGAAAGACAAGAAAAGGGGTCAAGCAAACATGGTAGTAAAGCATGATGATGTTGATAACTTGTGTGCCATGCTTTCTGAATGTAACTTGGTGGGAAATCCTAAACAGTGATTTAATTCTGGAGCCACTCGCCATGTTTGTGCAGTTAGAGAAGCTTTTGCTACTTATGCTCCTGCTGGACCCGGAGAGACAGTTTATATGGGAAATGCTTCAACAGCAAAAGTTGAAGGATATGGGAAGATATTTCTGAAAATGACTTCTGGCAAGGTCATGACTTTGAACAATGTCCTTCATGTTCCCGAAAATGAGAAAGAATTTAGTCTCTACTGGACTTCTTGTTAAGCACGATTTTAAGTTCGTTTTTGTGTCCGACAAGGTTGTCATAAGTAAGAATAAAATATTTGTAGGAAAAGGTTACCTCACCGAGGGCCTTTTTAATCAAAATGTAATGGTTGTGGAAAACAATAATAATATTTCAGTTTCTTCTTACTTACTTGAGTCAAATGATTTATGGCATGTACGTTTGGGTCATGTCAATTATAAAACCTTGCGAAAAATGATTAACTTGGAAGTATTGCCTAAGTTTGAATGCGAAAAATCAAAATGTCAAACATGTGTGGAATCTAAATATGTTAAACATCCTTATAAGTCAGTTGAAAGGAATTCAAATCCTTTAGACTTAATTCACACATATATTTGTGACATGAAGTCAATACCATCTCACGGTGGAAAGAAGTATTTCATAACTTTTATTGACGATGGTACTCGATATTGCTATGTTTACTTACTGAATAGTAAAGATGAAGCAATAGACGCATTCAGGCAATACAAAAATGAAGTTGAAACGCAACTTAACAAGAAAGTAAAAATGATAGGGGTGGTGAATATGAATCTCCTTTTGAAGAAATATGTTTAGAATATAGAATTATTCATCAAACAACAGCCCCTTATACGCCCCAATCTAATGGGATTGCGGAAAGAAAGAATCGCACATTAAAGGAGATGATGAACGCGTTGTTGATAAGTTCTGGTTTGCCACAGAACTTGTGGGAGGAATCCATTCTTACAGCTAATCAAATATTAAATCGAGTTCCCCATAGCAAAACACAATCCATTCCATATGAAAAATGGAAAGGAAGGAAGCCCAACATGAATTATTTTAAAGTGTGGGGGCGTTTAGCAAAAGTGCAAGTTTCTAAACCCAAAAGGGTAAAGATATGACCGAAAACCGTTGATTGTATTTTCATAGGATATGCGACAAATAGTAAAGCATATCGATTTCTGGTTCATAAATCAGAAAATCCCGACATTCATAATAATACGGTTATAGAATCAGATAATGCTGAGTTTTTTGAAAATATATATCCGTATAAAAAGGAATGTGAGTCGTTTGGTGAAGGATCTAAACGACCTCGGGAAGAAACAAAAGAAAGTACATGTAATCAGGAGAATCCAAGACGTAGTAAACGTCAAAGAACGTCTACTTCATTTGGACCAGATTTTGTGACTTTCTTATTGGAGAATGAGCCTCAAACATTTAAAGAAGCTATGACTTCTTCGGAATCATTGTTTTGGAAAGAGGCAGTCAATAGTGAAATAGAATCCATATTGAACAACCATACATGGGAATTGGTTGATCTTCCTCCTGGAAATAAACCTTTGGGTTCTAAATGGATTTTTAAGAGAAAAATCAAAGATGATGGCACTATTGATAAATTCAAGGCAAGACTCGTAGTCAAAGGGTATAGACAACGAGAAGGTCTAGACTACTTTGATACATACTCTCCAGTTACAAGAATTACGTCCATACGGATGTTAGTAGCATTAGCTGCAGTGTATGGTCTTGAAATTCATCAAATGGATGTTAAGACGGCCTTCTTAAATGGAGAGTTGGAGGAAGAAAATTTACATAGAACAACCTGAAGGGTTTGTGGTTCCAGGTAAAGAAAAGAAGGTATATAGACTTGTTAAGTCTCTTTACGGACTAAAACAAGCACCCAAACAATGGCATGTGAAATTTGACCAAACAATGTTGTCAAATGGTTTTAAGATAAATGAATGTGATAAATGTGTGTACATTAAAAATGTTCCAAATCACATAGTCATTGTTTGCCTATATATGGATGATATGCTGATAATGAGTAATGACATTGCCAACATAAATGCTACTAAGCGTATGCTCAATAGCAAGTTTGATATGAAAGACTTGGGAGTTGCTGATTTAATTCTGGGAATTAAGATCCATAAGACTCCTCAAGGTCTGGCATTGTCACAATCTCATTATATTAAGACAGTACTTGAAAAATTCAAGCACTTGGGCTTTAAAGTTGCAAAGACTCCAATTGACGTGAATCTTGCATTAGCAAAGAATAAAGGCCAAAGCATATCACAATTGGATTATGCTCGTGTGTTGGGATGCTTAATGTATATCATGAATTGTACACGACCAGATATAGCTTGTGCTATAAGTAAACTGAGTCGATATACGAGCAATCCAGGCCAATCTCATTGGATGGCAATGAAACGAGTTTTGGGATATTTAGAACATACCCAGAACTTTGAATTGCACTACAGTAATTTTCCTGCGGTGATTGAGGGATACTGTGATGCAAATTGGATCACCGGTTCAACTGATTCTAAGTCCACGAGTGGATATGTATTCACTATTGGTGGAGGAGCGGTATCTTGGAAGTCGTCCAAACAAACATGTATTGCCCGCTCTACAATGGAGGCTGAATTCATAGCCTTAGATAAAGCCGGTGAAGAAGCTGAATGGCTCCGAAATTTCTTGGAAGACATTCCATTTTGGCCCAAACCGTTGGCACCAATATGCATACATTGTGATAGTCAAGCGGCAATTGGAAGGGCTGGGAGCGTTATGTATAACGGTAAATCTCGTCATATACGACGAAGACATAAAACCGTTAGGCAATTACTCTCTAGAGGAATTATCACGATTGACTATGTAAAGTCAAGTGATAATGTGTCGGATCCACTTACAAAAGGCCTAACTAGAGAGGTAGTTGAGAAATCATCAAGGGAAATGGGGCTATGACCGAGAATAAGTCATTGTGGCGGTAACTCTACCTAGAAGACTGGAGATCCCAAGATCTAGGTTCAAGGAGATCAAACAAAGTCATTAATGATGGTTCAACATTATCAAATAAAATTTTAGTCCGTTCTCGTGATGAGACAATGTTCAGTACCAAGGATAAAGCATTAAGGCTTTTTAATGATTTCTAAATTTGATACGGGATATATCAAATAGTGTGTATCTACAGGATGACACGTTTAGGAATCACCTATGTAAGTGTGAAGTGTTAGCCGCTTCAAGGAGAACTTTGTAAGGCCAGTTTTCTACGCACTTATGAAACCAGGCGGTGTTCATGGCTGAAACGAACACAACAATGAGAACCAAAGATGGTTAAGGGTCGGTTGTGTGACTTATGGTTGTCTAGGTATACACCAAAGTTCGACGGTTCAAAGATATCAAATCTACCGATTGACTGAGTATATCCGACATAAGTTCACTACGGAAAGTTCAAAGGGAAACCTACTTATCCAGATGCGATTAATCCTTGCTTGCAAATCACACAGTTTTTCCATGCATACTTCCGTGATATAGCCATTCCCCATTCATGTGGGGGATTGTTGAGGCTTTTGTTATTTAAGATGAAATAGTCTTAAAATGAGGGTGAATGGAAAATGGAGGAAAAATGAAATTTTTGAGTAAAATTTTAAGTTTTCCCCTCTTGACAATGAGACATTGTCCCATATTGGAAGAGGAAAAGATTTTTGGTGGGTATATATATAATTGCTCTTCTTGTAGCTCTTAAAGAGTTAAGAAGAAAGCAAGCCCCGTGCCGTCGTCATCGTCGCTCGCTCGGCTTCGGCTTCGGCTTCGGATTTAGTCAAATGATCGATTGATTGATTAATTTTTTGGACTAAATTTATTTGTTAATAGTAAATATTAACGTAAGATTATCTGCATTTGTAACGGATATGTTTCAATCTGTGTATTGACCACCAGCTGTAATAGCAGCCGCCTAATGCTCTTCCCACCATGGCCAAGTGCTTGCTCCACAAACAAGCTAGTGCATGCTCCACCATGGAGGGTGGAGGGTCGTTCATCTTCAAAGTTGACTGTTATAAATATGTGCAGCAGCTGTTGAAGAAAAATAACACCAAAAACTGAAAACGCTCAACTTTGGCTACACATTGCACTCCTTCCTCTCAGCATTTCTATACGATTTTCTGAGTTTCTACTCCTTTGTTCTGCATTGTTTTAACTTCAAACAAAGCAACTGTAAGTGTGATTTGCTACCGAACTTTGTGTTCGCTGAAACACTGGGGTTTGAAGTACCGCTACACCAGTGTGTGATTCGTTCTATCCTAGGAGGAAATAATCCATAACCTTGGGTATTAGGAGGGGATTAAATTCCTTAAGAAAATACTGTGAATTCAGTGGGCTCGAATTAATTACTGTTTCATTACGATAACTTATATTTCCCAGAATTATTATTTACAAATACAGCAATATTGACGGGACTAAGAGTTATGGGGTCTGTGACCTCTATTTGTTACAGCCTCTGGTGGTGCAAGGTTTGGCATAGACCCCTAACTGTTCAGTGGCAGATCTAAGAGGAGTCAATTGACACCTCTTCGTCGTAAAATTAAACCGCGTAAATAAGTTAAATATTATATTTTTATATATATATATATATATATATATATATATTGTGTGTTGACTTTCCTTTATTTTTTCATATGTGTACTTATTTATATTATGACTCACCTTAATGAAAATTTTGGCTCTGCCACTGTACATGTTTAGTATTAGGAATCCTAATAATAGTAGGATAGTGTCCGCTGGTGATTTGGTATCCAATTAATTAGAATATGCTCCCTATTAAGATTCTTTTCATTCTCTTCTTAACCAAACCAAATAATGGAAATTAAAGAGTTTTCTTTCTTCGTTATCCCTTTCTTCCATTTTATCACATTTCCTTTCTCCAAACAAAACTTACTATTCCTCAAAGTTTATTCTCCACTATTTCATCGACTGAAGAATCCCTTTCATTCTTTTCATTTTCAGTGAGGTGGTTGGCCAAAATTTCCTTGTGAAAGGAACTTTGGCTTTTCTTTTTCTTTTGGTTTGGTATTATGTATTTGCCAATGAGTTGTTTTCCTCTGCTTGAAAGCAATGGCAGCTGACCGTTTTCTCCTAAAATAAGATCAAACTCATTTTATCCGTTTATCAAATCAAATAAAATCATTTTTTCAGTTTTTGTTGTGTCACATAAATACTAGGTAGTATACTGCTTTGCGTTTCAAAATGGTTCAAAAAAAAATTCACTCCTTCTTGATGCTTGCGGCAATCTCACCGAATAAACTATCACTAATGGTTGTGGTGGGATGAACATAATCTTTTCGCCCTTAATTTGATATATCGAATTTGAGCCTTAGAAAATAAAAAAATAGTTCTGGCAATGAACAATTTAATGAACCTTACGTGACACAAATTCAAATTAGTAGGGACTCAATACAGATATTAGGCTCCGGGTAGGCTAACCCTTTTGCCTGGCTGGCACTTACTCAAGTTAGAATTTTGCGCTCTCTCAAAACGCTTGCACGCCTGCGAGTGTTCTCCCCGGTCCTAAGAAGATAGAGCACTCGTGGCATACACTTGGCAATTTACCTTAGAAAGAATTCAACCCACTTGAAAGAGGAAAGGGGAGTAGGCATAGTCCCGCTCCTGGCTTAACCCTCCTACGTGAACCCCTACTGCAATCAGACAGTGGAAAAAGAATGATAACTTAGGCGCAACGACACCTAGAGTTGTTACAGTGAGTTAGAGCGAAAAGCCTTAAACAAAAAAAATAAAAAATAAACTTATATACCATATTATTTCTGTGGATTTTGATATGGCGTGACAACGTTCTCACATAATTAACAAAAAAAAAGTGTGAGTTATAGATATTGGCATCATGTAGCCAATAAATATATATCATAACAATGATGTGTATATCACAACTTTAATTTATGTATTTGTGTATATCAAAAAGTATATAATAATTTTATTTTCCTTATTCGTATATCTAAAATATACAATTATAAATATAATTGTCTATATTTTGTTGTTATCTCTATATCCAAGTATATAACACAAAAATAATTATATTTTTGTATATCATAGTGTATAACAAATCAAATAACGTGCATGCCAAAATGTATATCACAACTTTATTTTTTCTCTTTGTATATATCAAATTATATATTATTTTATTTTATTTTTCTTCCTTGTATATCTTAGTATATAACACATAATTTCTTATGGATATACGCAGAAATATATGCTAGAAATAAAATCAACTATCAAAAGAAGAGAGGGGGAGAGGGGGAGATGGGGTTCAACGAACTCTAATGCGGATCTATCTTAGAATTTAAAAGCCACCATTTTCTTGCGGATCTAACTGATCTAGCGAAAAGGGGGTTGTGGAGGGGGAGGGGGGGGGGGGTGAGAGAGCAGCCATTTACTTACGGATCTAACTAATCTAGCGGACAAGGGGGCTTGGAAGGGGGATAGGGGCGGCGAACAAAGAAGGGAGGACGGGGTGGGGGAGCAGGGGGGGGGGGGGGGGCGGAGCAGCAAATGGTGAGAGAGAATATATAAGAAGGGAAAAGTCTTCGTTTAACCTATGTTATATAATCGGTTTAAATTTACCCCTACCGTTATATTATCGGATCAAATTTACCCCTACAATGAGCAAATTTTTAAAAAACACTCTTTGATCTGTTAAGTAATCCAAAATCTCCCAAATTTCTTTTATTTAAATTACTTGTTGTTCTTCTTGGTCCACTATTTTAATTTCAAAAATTATTATTGATGTGAATACTAAAGTTATTAGACTATACAAATTATTCATAACTTTTTTTATTACCAGTGCACCCATTTCTTTTTTTGTAATAAATAAAATTGATTTAAAATTTTATTTATTTTTCAATTATATACACACCGTAAAATTTACTGGGTCTATTTATTGTGTATTATATGCCGGAGATCAAAGAGCTTTTTCTATTTGTTCTGTTATTTATTCAAGAATGAACTTGAAAGTCGTGAAGACGTGAGGAATGCATTTACTGAAGATGGTATTAACGGTTTGAAAATGCTCGATACACATATTAGTTAGTGAGGTAAATAGTATCCATCATAAATGTTTCAACAAGATGCTAAGATTTGATATATCAACTTCGTTCAGTTCAATTTTCTTTTGACAAGCAAAGTGATATAGTGAAAGCGAATATTAGATGCAATTATATGCCTTAGTTGTAGTGGCAAGATGTCTCTTAAGATTGGGTTGCCATTTTGTGGTCACGATGGGAAAAGATTTCTACAATCAAAGGCAGAACTTTTGGAATGACATGGGAGATAGACACATGAATGTAGGAAACGTTATATTACATACTGTTTTAAAAAATGATATGATGATTTCTCCAACAATTCAAAAAAATATTGTGGATGCTTATGATAAAGAAACAATCAAAGTTGTCATCAAAGACTTGGATGGTGATTATTTTAGAATATTAATTGATAAACCAAAGAACATTTCACGTAAAGAGCAAATAACCCTAGATGTCGATATGTTAACAAAAGTTGAATGGTGATCGAGTGATCTTGGCTATTGTCAACGTGAGTGATGATACATTTGCACTATCACTAAAGGAAGCAATTTATTTTTTGCTTTTGGTCTCGTTAAGTCCATTTGGTATATGTGCACAATGTTATGAAGAAGCTAGTAATATGTAACGGGAAATAAATGGCCTCAAGTCTTTGATCTTGCAAGATGCTGCAACTACATATTATATTCATTTTTTTTGCTCTTGCAATTAACACTTGTATCTTTCTAAAAGCATTTGGATGTGGATACTGCAGGAGCATCTTTTGAGCGCAAGGACTTTTCCACAACGTCAAGTAGATAAGTTAAGAATTGCTTAAAGTTGGAGATGTCAAATCGGGCAAGGATTGAATAAAAAACGCGGCTGCTATGACCGGGTGAAACTCACAGAGAATCTCATTTTAAAATATTTAGAAGAGAGTCTAAGGTTAACCGGTAAAGTTACTATCATGTGACCAGGAAGTCATGTGTTCAAGCCGTGGAAATAATTTCTTGCCAAAATGTAGGGTAAAATTGCGTATAATAGACTCTTGTGGTACGGCCCTTCCCCGAACCCCACGCATAGCGGGAGTTTAGTGCACCAGGCTGCCCTTTAAATTATTGGAAACAATCTCTCAACCTTCACTAGATATGGGTAAGTTCTGCGTACACACTACTCTCTTCAGATCTTAAGTATGAGAATATACTGGGTATGTTGTTGGACAATTGTATATTTCCATTTCCTTCAATTATCACGTGCTTGAAAATATTGAATGTAAGCCGCCACATTCAGTTACTAGATGTAGAAATCTATTCGCGTAAGATTTAGATATTTATTTTTATGCTCGACTTGATGTTCAGAGTACTACTATTGACAAATAAATTGAACAATGTTTTACAAAATAAAGATAAATATGTTGTTAACTGATTAAAGAAAATGGAAAGTCTGAGATGGGTGAGGCTATTACGTACATTGCAATCATCAATGTAACAGAGTAACTCGAGAAAGCTTATGCTCGTGACATCATTTCACTGGGTGAATGCGAAATTGAGTGCATAAACTATCTTAAGCACCATTGTTGCTTCTGCCATAGTTGTTTGTGAGAAAGTTTTCAACAACACCAAAATTCAACTATATTATTTAAATAATTAATCGAAAATAATCGAGCAACAAATTAAATTTAACAACCCAATAATCAACAAGACCCAATTAAATTTTCAAGCTTTTTTCGATCCTCAACAATGGTGGATTCTAGATTTTTTTTTACCAAACCTTCAATACTACTGTTAAAGCTTTTAAATCTATCACAAATAAATGGTTTTCACAAAATTTGGACAATAAACCAACAAAAACCGCTCAGTTTTAGATCTAAAATTTTATTTTCTTTCAAAAATTCTATTTAGGGAAGAAGATGGGGGGCGTCCTGAGGAATTGAAGAAGACTGGAGGGGGGAGGGGGGGCTCCTGCGGGGAGAGAAGACAAAAAATGGAATTTTTTACGGGATTTACGTACTTTTTTTGTGTGCAAACACACAAGTGCTATCTAGTCAAAAGTAGTGTGTCTTAGACACACTTTTAAAAGGTTGAGTGTGTAAAAGGTTTCCCGTGAAAGAGAGGTGCGTAACAGGGATTTCGCTGCAAGGTTGATGGGTAAACTATATATTATTTTTATTTTTTTTTGTCATTGGAAAATTTTCTTTTAGAGTGTCTTTTGCCATAACTTTGCCAAAACTGTGATACATACAACTATAGTCTACCCAATATGTCGTAAGTTCTCCTTCTTGTTTGCTTTGAATTAGACAAACATTTTACGGTAGCAACCCAACATATAAACAACCATCAATTACTGTGGTATAAAAATAGTATCCTTTTAAATTTAGAAGTTACATGCTAATACTTTAACAGAGGGTTTAAATGATGCTATCATGTAAAAACTTCTATTGTGCTTGAATTATAAAGACTGCAATAGTTTATCAATGCAATTATCCCATACTCTAATCGAATATTGGAAACTTACTTTTTTAAAAAAAAATTATTTTCGCTGACTTAAAAATCTATGGAAAAAGTGTTTCAAAAATTTTAATAGGAAAAATCTTATTTCATGTGTTTCTTTCAAAAAAAATGCATAAAACATAGATATATTGCTTTTAAACTTATTTCAAATATTAGTAAATCTTTAAGCTTTTAAACTTGTTTAAAATACTAATAAAACTTTTTTACAGACATGGTTTGATGTTCCAGAACCATGAAAATACTGGACATATGAAGAGACTTGCTATTTTTTCTAATATCACCAAAACAAAATGAGCGGCAAATGTGATGGTTTTAACATGTAAACAAAATAGATTTATTGAACTTTTATAAATGAATATGCAAACCAACTAACAAAGAGTGCCTAATAATAATTAAATTTTTTTCTCAGTAAGCTGTTGAACTATGTCTCTACTTTGAATTTTCATACTCTAAATTTCAAACGAAATGAGATATTACCAAAGGGAGGCATTATCAAAAAAAGTAATTTTGTCTTACCTTTTTTATTTTTTATTTTAAGTTTTGATCACCTTCAAAAGGCTAAACTTTCAAATAATAAGGAAAACATTCTCTATAAATGAGCTTTTGTTTTACCTTTTTTAAAGTTTAGATCCTTGTAAATTCTAACCATAAATCCAAAAGGTTAAACCTTAAAAATGAAGATATTTAAAAGAAGAAAAATGTGTTGTAAAAGAGTTTTTGTTTTACTTCTCTTTTTTCTTCTTAAATTATATGTTTTTGTACTTTATTATCAATCTTAATATTTTTAAATTGTTGGACCTGACATGTTTATTCTATGTCAAGTAAATTTCCTTTTAACTTTTTTGTTCTACATCTACATTAGATTCATCTACTCAATTTAACATTTTTTGTTTATTTACATTATTATGTCAAGCTGTAGTATATAAAACTTTTGTTCTACATTAGATTCATTAACTCACTTTAACATTTTTGGTTATGTACATTATTGTGTAAAGTTGGTTAGTTGTGGTATACTATTACTTTTTGGCTTTTTCTGTTTTATCATACTCTCTACATTTATGTGTTTGTTATAGTATAATAGTTATTTTATTTACTTTTATATTTATAAAAAATACAAAGAAGAGTGGATGACAAAGCAAATGGTCCACTTGAAATGATTTGGAGGGAACATGTAATGTGGATCTGACAGAATGCATGAGATCATATGTGAAAAGGGTAAACCTGTCAAAGCAGCAGAAGATTTAATATTGTAGCTACAATAATTTGTATTGGCAATCAATGAAATTGATTCATTGTAAGCCAATTACAATTATAACCTAATTAGTCGGTAAGAACGATCTGAAGCTCTTCAACTGTCCCTTATTAATAGCAAAAATAGAAATTTGTTAGGGAGAGACAAATTATTGGTAATATATTTTGCTTGGTCAAGCAGGTTGAGGCAGCAACCAGAAAGTTTTAGGTAATATATCTTCCTTTGGATTGTGGTCCTACTTATCCATTCCAGTTGCTTGGTTTATGTAGTATATATCTCTCAATTATGAAGGGGAGTTTTGGAGCGGCGATAAAGTTATCTCCATATAATTTATAGGTCACGGGATCGAGTCGTGAAATTAACCATTATTGCTTACATTAGGGTAAGATGTTTATATCACACCTCTTGAGGTGTGGCCCTTCGCCGAACCTTACGTAAATGTATAATGTTTTGTGCATCGAGCTACCCTTTATATTTCGCTCTAAGGCTTGTTCATCTGTGACAATAGAAAACTCTGCACGCCTTACAAAATATTTCACAAAATTAGGAATATTACTTTGAAATTTGAATACCTATTTACAGTAAGTATAAGAATTAGGAATATTACTTTGAAATTGGAATACCCATTTACAGTAAGTATAAGATTTAAGTTTAATACATTGATAATGTTAATATGTAGTATAACCTGTTGTAACAGGAAGTTGCCATTTTTATTTGGTTGCCAAAGTTACCACGAGATTTAAATATAATTACCTTATAATGACTTGATTGGTAACCTTTTTTATAATCAATAGAGACTTCATTTTACGTAAGTTAGTTTAGACCGTAAGTGCATAAAATTTAAACAGTTAAACTCATGTTATAGCAAGCCCAAATACACCGAGGCAGAGCTAAAGTATGGAGTACAGATTAATGCGAACCCAATAGTTTTTGCTTAGATCTTGTATTTGTATACTATGATATTCATTAAATATGTTTAAATATTTAATTGCAAACGTAGTACTAAGACAAGCTATGAGTTCAGTAATAATTTCAGAACCCTAAACTTCAAATTCTGGTTCCACCTCTACAAATATATGCTCCTTACCAGAGGTGCAAACAAGATTTCAAGCTTGTAGGTTTAGGATCCTAATCGGCATTTAAGTTACTGCATTTTAAATTAATAATTTGTATATATTTAATAAAAACTTTAAGACAAATTTATGATTTGAACCAAAGCTGCTGGGTTCAACCGAATCAGTAGCCGACATTGTTGCTCGCCTCTGCTCCTTCCATCACAAGATGTAATGAGATGGCCGGGGTTCCTCCACTCTTAAATAGAGGTGTTGAGTTCGAGCCCCCGGAATGAAAAAATCTCTTATAGGGAGCACTTTCCCTTTAATGGATGCTACGTAGCGTGAATCTGAATTAGTGTGAGCCAATTGATTCCGGATAATATACATGCTCTACTCTTTAACAACAACAACAAATTCAGTGTAATTTTTTAAATATGGTCTAAAAAGGGTAGTGTGTACACAAACCTTATTACTATCTTATAAAAATAAAAAGATTGTTTCCGATAGACCCTCGGTACTGCCGGTACTACTCTTTACTTAAGGTGAAAATGACTATATATTCTAGACACTTGAGCTCGACTTTATTAAAAGACTTTGAAGAAAGTTCTGCTCAAAAATATATGCTGCATTAAAATCCATACGCTAAAAAGTGAAAACTTAAACTTACCCCACACCAATGGAGTGTGGTCCAATAATATGTCCTTCCTCGTCTTGTAACATAGTTGCCAAGTATTTTCCTGAATCAAGACCAACCCCACCTGCTTCAACTCCTATTAGCCTCACATCTAATTCATCTTCTATGAATTCATGAAACATGTCTGATGCATAATTTTTTTTAAAAATTAGTTCTTTACATAATTACCTTTCACATTTTTACTGTAACAGTTTTATTATCATATTCTTTAACTTTGTACGTTACTTTTATTATAACAATTTTATTACCCTTTAAATTCTTTACTCTCTCTGAAGCCAACTTTTTTTTTTACAGCGGAGCAAAACTAACAGAGAAAACCAATTGAAATATTTAATTGTTATGACATATAATGCAAAATACCAATTGTTATAAAAATAGGTAGATTTTTAACAAATAAAGAAAACTTCAGTTTATACTTTGTACTAATTCAAAATTAAATTTAGTATTAAATATGATATTATTTTTATTATAGTAGAATGCTAAAGGAAAAAAATTAATTAAAATATCACAATATAAAAATATACAAAATATAGCAAAAAGTATTTGGAATAGTAGGTTTTAAGGGATTTGAGGGGCAATTATGCCTTTAACCATGTTTATGCAAATATTAAAAACCCTTACATTACTAATACCATGGTTTGCTATGTATTAATTATACATAGGATAATACCAAATAGGATATATAACTAATATAAATATTAGTTATTCAAACAAATATACCAAACAAAGAATAAATAATACACAAAGCTAATACTTACTAGGGGCGTACATGGACCGGATTGGTTCGAATTTTATCAAAACCAAACCAGATCAATTATATCGGTTTGGATTTGTAACGACCCACTCGGTCGTTTTGAGTATTATAACCCCATTTCTCTATTTACTGCTTAATTTATGCCTTACAGTTGATTTATGACTTATCGGGTTAGTTGGTTCGGGTGCGGAAGAAATTCGGAGTGAAACGAGACACTTAGTCTCATAACTAAAAATTTAAGTTAGAAAAGTTGACCGGATGTGGACTTATGTGTAAACGACCTCAGATTTGAATTTTGATGATTTTGATAGCTCCGTATGGTGATTTTGGACTTAGAAGCGTATCCGGAAAATTATTTAGAGGTCAGTAGAGGAATTAGGCTTGAAATGGCGAAAATTGAATTTTCGAAAAGTTTGATCGGGAGGTTGACGTTCTGATATCGGGTCGGAATCCGATCTGAAAATTAAAATACCTACATTATGTCAATTATGACTTGTATGCAAAATTTGAGGTCAATCGGACGTGATTTGATAGGTTTCGGAGTCGTTTGTAGAAATTAAAAATTTCAAAGTTCATTAGACTTGAATCTATGTGTGATTCGTGTTTTTAGTGCTGTTGGATGTGATTTGAAGACTCGACTAAGTTCGTATAATATTTTAGGACTTGTTGGTATATTTGGTTGAGGTCCCGGGGGACCTCGGATGAGTTCGGATGCTTAACGGATCGAATTTGGATTTGGAGGAGGAGCTGAAGCAGCTGGGCATCTGGTATGATCGCACCTTCGAGAAAAAAGGCCGCAAGTGCGAGCTCGCGGATGCGAGGCATTAGTCGTAGAAGCGGAAATGCATGGGCTGGCCAGGCATCGCGGGTACGAAGATCGCAGGCACGAAGAAATCATCACGGGCGCGGACATCGCATGCGCGAGAGTTTTGCCGCGGGTACGAAAATCCTGGGCAGTGTACAAAACAGAGGGGTTCTGACATTTTTGTCATTTTTGACATTTTAAGCTCGGGTTTTGGCGATTTTTAAGCAAGAAATTACGGGGAATCTTGAGGTAAGTCACTTGTGGTCATTTCTACTCTATAATATTGAATTATCATCGAATAATCCGGCTATATTACATATTTTTGAGGTGTAAATTGGGGATTTGAACCTAGGAATTTAAAAAATAAGATTTGAGGGTGTGAAGGTCGAGTTGAGGTCGGATTTTGGTAAATTTTGTATGGTTATACTCGTGGTTGAATGTGCTTTCAGATCTTGTAACTTTTGTCGGGTTCCGAGACGAGGACCCACTGCGATTTTTGAGCTAAATTTCTGATTTTTATGAAAAAATAGTATTTTCTTATGGAATTAATTTCAATAAATTTTATTGACTGAAACGAGTTAATTGTGACTAGATTCGAGGCATTCAGAGGCCGATTTGCGAAGCAAAGGCATAGCAAAGTAAAGAATTTTACGGTTTGAGGTAAGTAATAGTTATAAATTTGGTCATGGGTATGAAACCCCGAATTCTTGTATCATGTGATTATTTTGGAGGTGACGCACATGCTAGGTGATGGGCGTGTGGGCGTGCACCGAGGGAATTATGACTTGATCTGTCCCGTGAAACTGTAAAGTTGAATAATATGTTTTATCTGTACATTCTCCATGTTGTAGAGAAATTGAACCATAAATCATGTTTAGATTTTATGTTGGCATAGTAGGGACCCACAGAGGTCGTGTACGTGTTGAACTATCTGCTTAATTGTTGTTTTGTACTCAGTCACATTTTACTTATTTATTTTATCTGAGTCTCTATTGTTCCTTATAGATGCATCATACCATTGTTGTTTGGGCTGATTTCATAATTTCTGAGAGCCCGAGAGACTGGATAGATTTGTGACTGAGTGGGGCCGAGGGCCTGATTGTGAGATATTATTATAGCACGTGAGTTGTCCGTGCAGCACGAGAGTTGTCTGTGAGGATCCAGATATTATTATACTATAGCACGTGATTTATCCGTGCAGCATGTGATTTGTCCGTGCGAATCCAGATATTATTATACTATAGCACGTAAGTTATCCGTGCAGCACGTGAGTTGTTCGTGCGGATCCAGATATTGATACTATAGCACGTGAGTTGTCCGTGCAACACGTGAGTTATTCGTGCAGCACGTGAGTTGTCCGTGCGGATTATAGCGCTTGGGCTGTATGAGCCCCTCCGGAGTCCGTACACCCCAGTGAGCGCGGGTACCCATTGAGTGTGAGTACTGAGGGCTGAGAGTTTCTATCTGTCATTATTGTGAAACTCTTTGAAAGATTTTATATCCGAATTACATGAACTTGAACTATATAAAAATTGATTTGACTTAAACTGCCAGATTTGAAAGCATGTCTATTCTTTGCTGGAATTACTGGAAATGAACCATAACTGTGTAGCTCGTCACTATCTTCAATTCCTTAATTATTATTGTTATTTGCTGAGTTGGTTGTACTCATACTTCACCCCGCACTCTGTGTGCAGATCCAGGTATTCCTGGACATAGCGGGTGTTGATTCTTCCGCACAGCTGACCTTCCGTAGATCCCGAGGTAGTTGCCGTGTTTCGCAGACCTTGCCTCTCCTTCCCTATCTTCTTATTTATAGTATTTGGTCTCAGACTATTATAGACCGTATTTTCCAGACTTGTATTCATATTAGATGCTCATGTACTCAGTGACACCGGGTTTTGGGAGTATTTATATATGTATTTGTGAGTTTTTCTTCCGCTAAATTTAGATATTATGTTTTCAAACTAAAAGATACGTGGTTTATTGAGATTGTCGGCTTGCCTAGTATTGAGATAGGCGCCATCACGACGGGTGAAAGTTTGGGTTGTGACAGGATTGGTTCGATTTTATCGAATTTTTCGGGTTTTTTGTTACATGAATATTATTTCAATCTTGCATTATTAAAGTTATAGACAAAATTTTGATAAGTGAATATATATTTACTAAAATTAAAAATAAAATAACAAACATATGATCTATTAAAGTGATCTTATGGGAGAAATATTTTTAGTAACACATAATAGTTTATTTTCTTAGTCGTCTACCAATAAGTTTTGGTTGATGTACGCTTTCAGGGTTAACCAAATTTAATTAATAATTAAACATAAAATCAATATGATACCTAAATAGTGATATGTTCTGTGTAATTTTAGATTATCGAAATACCACTTCAAATTCAAAAAACATGTAATAAATATTTACATATGAATATTAAAGAACAAAGAGATGATTGACGCATTTCAATAAACATAATAAGAAAGTGATATAATCTATTATTTAAAGTAAATAAAAATGAATGCACTTTATAATTCTATTAAATATTTTATCCCATGAGAGAATCTCAAATATTTCTAGACATCTTTTAAATAAAAGTCTATATAAAGTCTAAAAATTATATATTTATATGTCGGTTTGGTTCGATTTTTTTTACTCAATATCAAACCAAACTTAGACGGGTTTTTTAATCGATTTGGTTTGACTTTTCGGTTTGGTTCGATTTTTCGATTCAATTTGTATACTTCTAATACTTATATTATTTTTTCTAATACCTCGTACTGTCCTACCAAATGATCCGTAACAGTTTTTCCTGCCGGCTGGCCACAATAGTTTAAGGTATATTTTAAACGTGGGAAAAGGGCTTCTTGATTTTATCATGTTATGGTTTGAGCTGGTAGATGGGGACAACCTACAAATTATGTGGCCAAGTTTCTATATAGTACCACATAATAATCACAAAAAATCCAAATAAGTACCATACAGTGGATCTTGAGGTGGAAAAGTTTTTTGTCCTGTCAAGGTCTCCAATTAAATCAAACAGATATAGAAAATATCAATATACTATATAATATCCTCTATAAGAATAACAAATATAAAAATATAGTCCATATTTACAAAAACAAGAAAGAAGAATTTAGAAATTTATTTAGGAATATAAGTAGCAAGAAGAACCCCTCTTATGACCAAGAAAAAAGAAAATCATATCCAATTAAATAAGAAAGCAAGAGTTACGGAGAAAAAAGAAAGAACAAGAAGGAAAATGTAGGAATAGCTGAAGAAAAGAACAACAAATTTAATACATATGTATAAGATTTTTAAGTTAGTAATGCAAATTAGTGCACTAACTTCTCTATGTAATCATTACAAAACATAAAGAAAAATTAACCAGAAAGAAATCTAATGATAATTTCAAACTTAACCATTACCAACAACCTTTTATGTTATTAACCAAATGCAGCGGCGGATTCAGGATTTTAAGGTCGTGGGTGTTCAGGATTTTAAGGTCGTGGGTGTTCACTTCTTTAAACATAAAGTTGCTATTAATCAGAAATCTATGGTTATCAAAATATGACTTATAGTCGCAAATCAAGTAGGAATTGAACCCACGCCTCTAGTTTCAAACACGCCTTTACTTCAACCTCAACACCACAACACCCATTAGTCTTTTTGGTTCTTCGGTGCTTGCTAACATATTATATCCGTTTTCTTATATTTTTTATATAACTATACCCAGTTTATGTGGGAGGTCAATGGGACCTAAAGTTTGTACATAGATCTGCCACGGACCAAATGCATGCAAATTATAAATTTTTAAGAAATTTCAAAAATATTCCATCACTTAAGTTGTCTTATACTATCAGGAGAATATAGCCAACTCTGAGATCCTTTTAAAACATTATCAAAAGTTGGTGTTACCATTAACATTAAGAAAAAAGAAAAAAGATAGCAAGATTATGTGAGTAAGAAAGATATGCATTTCATGCACACTGTTATACATTAAAAAGCTGCCTTAACATAAAGTATAATTGGTTATACACAATCTATATTCTTTATAAATTCATTGTCTATATAAAATACACTGACTATACATCAATTATCGAGTAAACACTCTGGATATACTGCGAAACTCACCAGTCACCTCATTCAAACACACTCGGGATACACTCCAAATATACTCTAGATACACTCAATATATACAAATAATACCCTACCAAACTCAAAATATAATGCATATACATTGTATAACAATGTCTGAATCACTTTTATGCAACTAATATACAAGTGTGTGTAACCGCATAATGATGCACTGGTAATATCTGTACTCGTAAATAAATCTCGAGTTAAGCGTGTGTTAATTGATCAAGGTATCTCGACCGATATCATCAGATCGAGGGTCGTAGAGCAGTTGGGTCTATAAGACCAAATAGTGCCTGCAGTCTGGGTTTTAAACGGATTCAACATAGCATGCGAAACTACTAAAGGGGAGATAGACCTGCCGGCGAACACCAACGGGACCATTCAGGAAACGAAGTTCTATGTGATAGAAGGGGATGTGAGATATAATGCTCTATTCAAAAGGCCATGGATTCATAGCCTGAGGGAAGTGCCCTCAACACTACACCAGGCACTGAAGTTCCCCACACCGGGAGGGATCAAGACGGTTTACAGAGAGTAGCCGACCGCGAAAGAAATGTTCGCGGTCGATGAGGTGATCTCGATGTCCGCACACTCGACATCAAAGAACATGGAGGCGGTTAGGAAGGAAGAAACTAAATAGTAATTACCAATATCAGCCCGACCGAACCGGAGAAGCAAGAAGCAGGAGAGGATGATGATTACGGAATCCCTAGGTCGTTCATCGCCCCTGATGATTCCGACGCCACAAAATTTAATGGTCAAGGAGCTGGAGCAAGTCATATTGATCGAACACTTGCACGTTCGGAAGGTATACCTAGGCATGGGGTTAACTCCCGCGCTCAAGAAAAAACTCATTGAATTCCTTATAGCTAACATAGATTGTTTCGCTTGGTCCCATCTTGATATGACAAGGATCCCGCCGTAAATAATCACTCATAAGCTGAGCTTGGATCCAAAGTTCCACCCGGTTAAATAGAAGAGGAGGCCCCATTCCGAAGTCAAACATGCATTCATCAAAGACGGGGTATCTGAATCCTTAAAATAGGTTCCATTCGGGAAGTTAAATACCCGGATTGGTTAGCTAACGTAGTGGTAGTGCCTAAAAAAGGGAATAAGTTAAGAATGTGCGTAGATTACAAAGACTTGAACAAGGCATGCCCTAAGGACTCTTTTTCCTTGCTTAACATCGATCACATGATCGATGCGACGGCCGGGCACGAGATACTCAGCTTTCTCGACGCCTATTCAGGGTATAACTAAATCCGGATGGACCAAGGCGATCAAGAAAAAACTTTTTTTTTCACTAAATTCGGCACATATTGTTATAACGTAATGCCATTCAAACTAAAGAACGTCGGTGCCACTTATCAACGCCTAGTAAACCGAATGTTCGAAGAACAAATAGGAAAATCAATGGAAGTTTATATTGATGACATGTTAGTTAAGTCCCTGCGAGCAGAGGACCATTTGAAACATTTGCAGGAAACCTCTGATATACTGAAGAAATACAATATGAAGCTGAACCCGGATAAATGCGCATTCGGGGTCGGATCCGAGAAGTTCCTTGGATTCATGGTGTCCAACCGAGGGATCGAGATCAATTTCGATAAAATCAAAACTATTGAAGACATCACTGTGGTGGACAGTGTCAAGGTCGTTCAGAGTCTAACCAGGCGCATAGCCGCCTTGGGCAGGTTCATATCGATGTCTTATGATAAGAGCCATCGGTTCTTCTCATTATTGAAGAAGAAGAATAACTTTTATTGGACCCCGGAGTGCCAACAAGCTTTGGAAGAACTCAAACGGTACCTTTCGAGTCCACCCTTGCTCCATACTCCGAAGGCGGATATACAGTTGTACCTATACTTGGAGGTATCCGAGATAGCGGTAAGTGGAGTCCTAGTCCGGGAATAGGAAGGTACGCAATTTCTTATCTATTATGTTAGTAGAACTCTAGGCGAGGCTGAAACAAGGTATCCCTACCTGGAAAAATTACCGCTCTCTTTGCTAAGCGCCTCTAGAAAGTTAAAGTCGTACTTTCAATGCTACCCCATATGCGTAGTAATTTCTTACCCACTAAGGAACATAATTTATAAACCTGAGCTCTCAGGCCGGCTGGCTAAATGGGCCGTAGAAATTAGCGCGTATAATATCGAATATCAGCGCCAAACTGCCAACAAATCACAAATTTTGGCAGACTTTGTGGCCGACTTTACACTGGCCTTAATACCTGAAGTCGAAAAGGAATTGTTATTAACCTCGAGGACTTCCTCGGGAATCTAGACCCTCTTTACGGACGTTGCCTCAAACGCAAAGGGGTCCGGACTCGGCATCGTGTTGAAGCCACCTACGGGTAACGTAGTTAGGCAATCTATTAGAACTGTGAAATTGACTAACAATGAGGTCGAGTATGAGGCCATGATTGCAGGTCTCGAATTGGCTAAAAGCCTGGGGGCCGAGGTGGTTGAAGTTAAGTGTGATTCCCTCCTTGTGGTAAATCAAGTCAATGGGACGTTCGAAGTAAAAGAGGAACGAATGCGAAGGTATTTAGACAAATTGCAGGTAACGCTGCATCGATTCAAGGAATAGACACTACATCACGTACCCCGAGATTAAAATAGCAAGGCCAATGCTCTAGCTAACTTAGGGTCATCGGTTTATGACGATGAATTCACATCAAGAACGGTCGTACGGCTCATGAAATTGGTAGTGGAAGAAGGCCATGCCGAATTAAATTCAACAAGTTTAACTTGGGATTGGAAAACAAGTATATAGACTACTTGAAGACTGGGAAGTTGCCCTCGGATCCTAAAGAATCGAGAGCTCTACGCACGAAGGCGACCGGGTTCAGCCTGTCCGAAGGTACTATGTTCAGAAGAACGTTCGATGGCTCGCTCGCCATATGTTTGGGTCCGGGAGATACCGAATATATTTTGAGAAAAGTTCGCGAAAGCACCTGCGGAAATCATTCGGGGGAAGAATCTTTGGTTCGTAAGATCATCGGGGTCGGCTATTACTGGATCAATATGGAGAAAGATGCAAAGGACTTTGTACGAAAATGTGATGGCTGTCAGAGGCATGCATTGATAATCCATCAACCCGGAGAGCTACTATATTCGGTCTTGTCACCTTGGCCGTTCATGAAGTGGGGAATGAAAATTGTCTGTCCCCTGCCGTGGACACCCGGTAAGGCTCAATTCATACTTTTATTTATTTATTTATTTATTTTTCAAAGTAGGTCGAAGCTCAAGCGTTCGAGAAGGTCCGGGAAAAAGATGTCGTTGACTTCATTTGGGACCACATAATATGCCGGTTCCTGGATACCAGCCGGGATAGTGTGTAATAACGGGAAGCAATTCGTCGGCAGAAAGGTAAACAAATTTTTCGAAGACCATAAGATCAAAAAAAATCTTGTCAACACTCTATCACCCTAGCGGGAATGGGCAGGCATAATCAACAAACAAGACAATACTTCAAAACCTAAAGAAAAGGTTGACTGATGCCAAAGGGAAATGGAAGTAAATTCTACCCGAAGTCTTGTGGGAATACTGTACAAACTCGAAATCTAGTACCAGGGCCAGTCCGTTTTCGTTGGTCTACGGTGCCGAAGCACTAATACCGGTCGAAATGGGAGAACCGAGTCTCAAGTTCCGATATGCGATAGAAGAATCAGATGGTGAGACCATGAGCACGAGCCTGAAACTATTGAATAAAAGGCGTCGGGCCGCCCTAGTTCGGTTGGACACCCAGAAACAACGGATAGAAAAGTATTACAACCGAAGAGCTAACCTCCGACACTTCAATATCGGGGACGTGAGTTGTCCGTGCGAATCCAGATATTATTATATTGTAGCACGTGAGTTGTCCGTGCGGATCCAGATATTGATACTATAGCATATGAGTTGTCCGTGCAACACGTGAGTTGTCCGTGCGGCACGTGAGTTGTCCGTGCGGATTATAGCGCTTGGATTGTACGAGTCCCTCCGGAGTCTGTACACCCCCAGTGAGTGCGGGTACCCATTGGGTGTGAGTGTCTATATGTCATTGTTGTGAAACTCTTTGAAAGATTTTATATCTGGATTACATGAACTTAAATTATATAAAAATTGATTTGACTTAAACTGCCGAATTTGAAAGCATGTCTATTCTTTGCTGGAATTACTGGAAATGAACCATAACTGTGTAGCTCGTCACTCTCTTCAATTCCTTATTTATTATTGTTAATTGCTGAGTTGGTTGTATTCATACTACACCCCGCACTTTGTATGCAGATCCAGATGTTTCTGGACATAGCGGGTGGTGATTCTAATACCTCGTACTGTCTTACCAAATGATCCCTAACAGTTTTTCCTGCCGGCTGGCCACAATAGTTTAAGGTATATTTTAAACGTGGGAAAGGTGCTTCTTGATTTTATCATGTTATGGTTTGAGCTGGTAGATGGGGACAACCTACAAATTATGTGGCCAAGTTTCTATATAGTACTACATAATAATCACAAAAAAATCAAAATAAGTACCATACAGTGGATCTTGAGGTGGAAAAGTTTTTTGTCCCGTCAAGGTCTTCAATTAAATCAAACAGATATAGAAAATATCAATATACTATATAATATCCTCTATAAGAATAACAAATATAAAAAAATAGTCCATATTTACAAAAACAAGAAAGTGTAAACCAAAAATAGTTTAACGTATGTTTTAAACGTGGGAAAGGAACTTCTTGATTTTATCATGTTATGGTTTCAGCCGGTAGATGGGACAGGACAACCTACAAATTATGTGGCCAAGTTTTTATAGTAGTACATAATAATCACAAAAAATTCCAAATTCCTACTATTAATAACAATTTGAGGAGCTTGGGTTACTGTACTTAGTGCTACAGTATATGTACCTATTCTCATGTAGCCTTACTCTATGTAAAAACTCCTTGAGCCCTCAGATTTTTCAAAACTTGCTGTTAACTTTAACAAGCCACGTGCACCTCACATGGATTTGGATGACCCGATGTAAAACTGAAGGAAAACAACTTTTATTTGCTCACATTTACCTGTTCTTCATTGGCCATTAGAATTTTCAGTTGAGTTTACATCAACCACTGAAATTTAGAAATTTATTTAGGAATATAAGTAGCAAGAAGAACCCCTCTTATGACCAAGAAAAAAGAAAATCATATCCAATTAAATAAGAAAGCAAGAGTTACGGAGAAAAAAGAAAGAACAAGAAGGAAAATGTAGGAATAGCTGAAGAAAAGAACAACAAATTTAATACATATGTATAAGATTTTTAAGTTAGTAATGCAAATTAGTGCACTAACTTCTCTATGTAATCATTACAAAACATAAAGAAAAATTAACCAGAAAGAAATCTAATGATAATTTTAAACTTAACCATTACCAACAACCTTTTATGTTATTAACCAAATGCAGCGGCGGATTCCGGATTTTAAGGTCGTGGGTGTTCAGGATTTTAAGATCGTGGGTGTTCACTTCCTTAAACATAAAGTTGCTATTAATCAGAAATCTATGGTTATCAAAATATGACTTATAGTCGCAAATCAAGTAGGAATTGAACCCACGCCTCTAGTTTCAAACACGCCTTTACTTCAATCTCAACACCACAACACCCATTAGTCTTTTTGGTTCTTGGGTGCTTGCTAATATATTATATCAGTTTTCTTATATTTTTTATATAACTATACCAATTTTATGTGGGAAGTCAATGGGTGCTAAAGCACCTAAAATTTGTACATAGATCTGCCACGGACCAAATGCATGCAAATTATAAATTTTTAAGAAATTTCAAAAATATTCCATCACTTAAGTTGTCTTATACTATCAGGAGAATATAGCCAACTCTGAGATCCTTTTAAAACATTATCAAAAGTTGGTGCTACCATTAACATTAAGAAAAAAGAAAAAAGATAGCAAGATTATGCGAGTAAGAAAGATGTGCATTTCATGCACACTGTTATACATTAAAAAGCTGCCTTAACATAAAGTATAATTGGTTATACACAATCTATATTCTTTATAAATTCATTGTCTATATAAAATACACTGACTATACATCAATTATCAAGTAAACACTCTGGATATACTGCGAAACTCACCAGTCACCTCATTCAAATACACTCGGGATACACTCCAAATATACTCTAGATACACTCAATATATACAAATAATACCCTACCAAACTCAAAATATAATGCATATACATTGTATAACAATGTCTGAATCACTTTTATGCAACTAATATACAAGTGTGTGTAACCGCATAATGATGCACTGGTAATATCTGTACTCGTAAATAAATCTCGAGTTAAGCGTGTGTTAATTGATCCAGGTATCTCGACCAATATCATCAGATCGAGGGTCGTAGAGCAGTTGGGTCTATAAGACCAAATAGTGCATGCAGTCTGGGTTTTAAACTGATTCAACATGGCATGCGAAACTACTAAAGGGGAGATAACCCTGCCGGCGAACACCACCGTGACCATTCAGGAAATGACGTTCTATGTGATCGAAGGGGTTGTGAGATATAATGCTCTATTCAAAAGGCCATGGATTCATAGCCTGAGGGAAGTGCCCTCAACACTACACCAGGCACTGAAGTTCCCCACACCGTGAAGGATCAAGACAGTTTACAGAGAGTAGCCGACCGCGAAAGAAATATTCGCGGTCAATGAGGTGATCTCGATGTCCGCACACTCGACATCAAAGAACATGGAGGCGGTTAGGAAGGAAGAAACTAAATAGTAATTACCAATATCAGCCCGACCGAACCGGAGAAGCAAGAAGCAGGCGAGGATGATGATTACGGAATCCCTAGGTCGTTCATCTCCCCTGATTCTTCCGACGCCACAAAATTTAATGGTCAAGGAGCTGGAGCAAGTCATATTGATCGAACAATTGCAGTTCAGAAGGTATACCTAGGCATGGGTTTAACTTCCGCGCTCAGGAAAAAACTCATTGAATTCCTTATAGCTAAAATAAATTGTTTCGCTTGGTCCCATCTTGATATGACAAGGATCCCGCCATAAATAATCACTCATAAGCTGAGCTTGGATCCAAAGTTCCACCTGGTTAAACAGAAGAGGAGGCCCCATTCCAAAGTCAAACATGCATTCATCAAAGACGGGGTATCCGAATCCTTAAAATAGGTTCCATTCGGGAAGTTAAATACCCGGATTGGTTAGCTAACGTAGTGGTAGTGCCTAAAAAGGGGAATAAGTTAAGAATGTACGTAGATTACAAAGACTTGAACAAGGCATGCCCTAAGGACTCTTTTTCCATGCTTAACATCGATCGCATGATCGATGCGACGACCGGGCACAAGATACTCAGCTTTCTCGACGCCTATTCACGGTATAACCAAATCCGAATGGACCACGGTGATCAAGAAAAAACTTTTTTTATCATTAAATTCTGCACCTATTGTTATAACGTAATGCCATTTAAACTAAAGAATGTCGGTGCCACTTATCAACGCCTAGTACACCGGATGTTCGAAGAACAAATAGGAAAATTAATGGAAGTTTATATTGATGACATGTTAGTTAAGTCCCTGCGAGCAGAGGACCATTTGAAACATTTGCAGGAAACCTCTGATATACTGAAGAAATACAATATGAAGCTGAACCCGGATAAATGCGCATTCGGGGTCGGATCCGGGAAGTTCCTTGGATTCATGGTGTCCAACCGAGGGATCGAGATCAATCTCGATAAAATCAAAGCTATAGAAGACATCACTGTGGTGGACAATGTCAAGGTCGTTCAGAGTCTAAGCCACCTTGGGCCGGTTCATATCGATGTCTTCTGATAAGAGCCATCGGATCTTCTCATTATTGAAGAAGAAGAATAACTTTTATTGGACCCCGGAGTGCCAACAAGCTTTGGAAGAACTCAAACGGTACCTTTCGAGTCCACCCTTGCTCCATACTCCGAAGGCGGATGAACAGTTGTACCTATGCTTGGAGGTATCCGAGGTAGCGGTAAGTGGAGTCCTAGTCCAGGAATAGGAAGGTACGAAATTTCCTATCTATTATGTTAGTAGAACTCTAGGCGAGGCCGAAACAAGGTATCCCTACCTGAAAAAATTAGCGCTCGCTTTGCTAAGCGCCTCTAGAAAGTTAAAGTCGTACTTTCAATGCTACCCCATATGCGTAGTAACTTCTTACCCACTAAGGAACATAATTCATAAACCCGAGTTCTCAGGCCGGCTGGCTAAATGGGCCGTAGAAATTAGCGCGTATAATATCGAATATCGGCCCCAAACTGCCAACAAATCACAAATTTTGGCAGACTTTGTGGCCGACTTTATACCGGCCTTAATACCCGAAGTCGAAAAGGAATTGTTATTAACCTTGGGGACTTCTTCGAGAATCTAGAACCTCTTTACGGACGGTGCCTCAAACGCAAAGGGGTCCGGACTCGGCATCGTGTTGAAGCCACCTACGGGTAACGTAGTTAGGCAATCTATTAGAACTGTGAAATTGACTAACAATGAGGTCGAGTATGAGGCCATGATTGCAGGTCTCGAATTGGCTAAAAGCCTAAGGGCCGAGGTGGTTGAAGTTAAGTGTGATTCCCTCCTTGTGGTAAATCAAGTCAATGGGACGTTCAAAGTAAAAGAGGAACGAATGTGAAGGTATTTAGACAAATTGCAGGTAACGCTGCATCGATTCAAGGAATGGACACTAAATCACGTACCCCGAGATTAAAATAGCGAGGCCAATGCTCTAGCTAACTTAGGGTCATCGGTTGATGATGATGAATTCAGATCAAGAACGGTCATACGGCTCATGAAATTGGTAGTGGAAGAAGGCCATGCCGAATTAAACTCAACAAGTTTAACTTGGAATTGGAAAACAAGTATATAGACTACTTGAAGACTGGGAAGTTGCCCTCGGATCCTAAAAAATCGAGAGCTCTACGCACGAAGGCGACCAGGTTCAGCCTGTCCGAAGGTACTATGTTCAGAAGAGCGTTCGATGGCTCGCTCGCCATATGTTTGGGTCCGGGAGATACCGAATATATTTTGAGAAAAGTTCGCGAAAGCACCTGCGGAAATCATTCGGGGGAAGAATCTTTGGTTCGTAAGATCATCGGGGTCGGCTATTACTGGATCAATATGGAGAAAGATGCAAAGGACTTTGTACGAAAATGTGATGGCTGTCAGAGGCATGCATTGATAATCCATCAACCCGGAGAGCTACTATATTCGGTCTTGTCACCTTGGCCGTTCATGAAGTGGGGAATGAAAATTGTCTGTCCCCTGCCGTGGACACCCGGTAAGGCTCAATTCATACTTTTATTTATTTATTTATTTATTTTTCAAAGTAGGTCGAAGCTCAAGCGTTCGAGAAGGTCCGGGAAAAAGATGTCGTTGACTTCATTTGGGACCACATAATATGCCGGTTCCTGGATACCAGCCGGGATAGTGTGTAATAACGGGAAGCAATTCGTCGGCAGAAAGGTAAACAAATTTTTCGAAGACCATAAGATCAAAAAAAATCTTGTCAACACTCTATCACCCTAGCGGGAATGGGCAGGCATAATCAACAAACAAGACAATACTTCAAAACCTAAAGAAAAGGTTGACTGATGCCAAAGGGAAATGGAAGTAAATTCTACCCGAAGTCTTGTGGGAATACTGTACAAACTCGAAATCTAGTACCAGGGCCAGTCCGTTTTCGTTGGTCTACGGTGCCGAAGCACTAATACCGGTCGAAATGGGAGAACCGAGTCTCAAGTTCCGATATGCGATAGAAGAATCAGATGGTGAGACCATGAGCACGAGCCTGAAACTATTGAATAAAAGGCGTCGGGCCGCCCTAGTTCGGTTGGACACCCAGAAACAACGGATAGAAAAGTATTACAACCGAAGAGCTAACCTCCGACACTTCAATATCGGGGACGTGAGTTGTCCGTGCGAATCCAGATATTATTATATTGTAGCACGTGAGTTGTCCGTGCGGATCCAGATATTGATACTATAGCATATGAGTTGTCCGTGCAACACGTGAGTTGTCCGTGCGGCACGTGAGTTGTCCGTGCGGATTATAGCGCTTGGATTGTACGAGTCCCTCCGGAGTCTGTACACCCCCAGTGAGTGCGGGTACCCATTGGGTGTGAGTGTCTATATGTCATTGTTGTGAAACTCTTTGAAAGATTTTATATCTGGATTACATGAACTTAAATTATATAAAAATTGATTTGACTTAAACTGCCGAATTTGAAAGCATGTCTATTCTTTGCTGGAATTACTGGAAATGAACCATAACTGTGTAGCTCGTCACTCTCTTCAATTCCTTATTTATTATTGTTAATTGCTGAGTTGGTTGTATTCATACTACACCCCGCACTTTGTATGCAGATCCAGATGTTTCTGGACATAGCGGGTGGTGATTCTAATACCTCGTACTGTCTTACCAAATGATCCCTAACAGTTTTTCCTGCCGGCTGGCCACAATAGTTTAAGGTATATTTTAAACGTGGGAAAGGTGCTTCTTGATTTTATCATGTTATGGTTTGAGCTGGTAGATGGGGACAACCTACAAATTATGTGGCCAAGTTTCTATATAGTACTACATAATAATCACAAAAAAATCAAAATAAGTACCATACAGTGGATCTTGAGGTGGAAAAGTTTTTTGTCCCGTCAAGGTCTTCAATTAAATCAAACAGATATAGAAAATATCAATATACTATATAATATCCTCTATAAGAATAACAAATATAAAAAAATAGTCCATATTTACAAAAACAAGAAAGTGTAAACCAAAAATAGTTTAACGTATGTTTTAAACGTGGGAAAGGAACTTCTTGATTTTATCATGTTATGGTTTCAGCCGGTAGATGGGACAGGACAACCTACAAATTATGTGGCCAAGTTTTTATAGTAGTACATAATAATCACAAAAAATTCCAAATTCCTACTATTAATAACAATTTGAGGAGCTTGGGTTACTGTACTTAGTGCTACAGTATATGTACCTATTCTCATGTAGCCTTACTCTATGTAAAAACTCCTTGAGCCCTCAGATTTTTCAAAACTTGCTGTTAACTTTAACAAGCCACGTGCACCTCACATGGATTTGGATGACCCGATGTAAAACTGAAGGAAAACAACTTTTATTTGCTCACATTTACCTGTTCTTCATTGGCCATTAGAATTTTCAGTTGAGTTTACATCAACCACTGAAATTTAGAAATTTATTTAGGAATATAAGTAGCAAGAAGAACCCCTCTTATGACCAAGAAAAAAGAAAATCATATCCAATTAAATAAGAAAGCAAGAGTTACGGAGAAAAAAGAAAGAACAAGAAGGAAAATGTAGGAATAGCTGAAGAAAAGAACAACAAATTTAATACATATGTATAAGATTTTTAAGTTAGTAATGCAAATTAGTGCACTAACTTCTCTATGTAATCATTACAAAACATAAAGAAAAATTAACCAGAAAGAAATCTAATGATAATTTTAAACTTAACCATTACCAACAACCTTTTATGTTATTAACCAAATGCAGCGGCGGATTCCGGATTTTAAGGTCGTGGGTGTTCAGGATTTTAAGATCGTGGGTGTTCACTTCCTTAAACATAAAGTTGCTATTAATCAGAAATCTATGGTTATCAAAATATGACTTATAGTCGCAAATCAAGTAGGAATTGAACCCACGCCTCTAGTTTCAAACACGCCTTTACTTCAATCTCAACACCACAACACCCATTAGTCTTTTTGGTTCTTGGGTGCTTGCTAACATATTATATCCGTTTTCTTATATTTTTTATATAACTATACCCAGTTTATGTGGGAGGTCAATGGGACCTAAAGTTTGTACATAGATCTGCCACGGACCAAATGCATGCAAATTATAAATTTTTAAGAAATTTCAAAAATATTCCATCACTTAAGTTGTCTTATACTATCAGGAGAATATAGCCAACTCTGAGATCCTTTTAAAACATTATCAAAAGTTGGTGTTACCATTAACATTAATCAACAGAGAAACAATTAGTAAGTACCATACAGTTGACCTTGAGGTGGAAATGTTTTTTGTCCCGTCAAGATCTCCAATTAAATCAAACAGATATAGAAAATATCAATATACTATATAATATCCTCTATAAGAATAACAAATATAAAAAAATAGTCCATATTTACAAAAAAACAAGAAAGAGTAAACCAAAAATAAAAAAATATTGAGACCTTTTTGATATTTTGACTTTTCTCAATGAAATTCTCTCAAGGTCCATTATATATATATATATATATATATATATATATATATATATATATATATATATATATATATATATATATATATATATATGCATTTGACAAGCAATTGTTTTTTGTTCTCCAACCTTTAACAAACATATAGAAAAAATGTAATTGATGAGTTTTCAAAAATCAATCCTTCCCCTTTCCCCCTCCCCAGTCATTTATAGAATGACGGGGCAACATTATATGTTATTCTACTTTTTAACTCTTAGGGCTTGTTTCATGTGCTATACCTGAATTTGAAAAGACATATTGGTATAGCGCATCAAATATATGCACTATATTTGTTTTATAAAACGGGCCAAAAACGTCCTTCCTCCCATTTTTAAAAGCTTAAAACTCCATTGGAGCCCACCCCTCCCCAAAAATCGTGTCACGTCATTATTTTAGCGATCTAACACCCGATCCAAGGCGTTGTCGTTAACACCCGATCCAAGGCGTTGTCGTTTAGTGAAACTCTTGTATTGCCCTGTTCGGTGGTCAAATCTTCATTCTTTCTCAATTCAAAAAACTCGAAAAAGAGGTATTCCGAATCACTTTTGTAGTATAACTCATGTATATAATTGACTAATTAGTTATTTTTACGTTATTGTATGTCTTTTGTGATCGTTTTTTGAATTTTTTATTTTTTTATTTTTTATCCGGATTAGTTTATTTATGTGCAAAAAATTATAAAAATTATATATTGTTCTTTTGTTGAATAATTAGTGTTATATGTGACTTTAGTATTGTACATATAATAATATGTGACTTTAGTGTTGTTTGGTGCCATTTAGTATTATGTAGTGATCTTTAGTGTTATGTAGTGCCCTTTAACGTAGTAGAACTGATAATAAATTTTAATTTATGTTAGTTGATGTTGTTTATGGCCATATAGAGTAGTGTGACTTTAGTGCTCTTTAGGATTCGTTAGTGTAGAATAAAAACGGCGTGTCCTCATTAAATAACCTGGTTAGAGTACTCAATTATGGATCAAATTTTAATCAATTATTAAGCGTATAGTAAATGTATTATTAGATATGACTCATAAAATAATTAGTTGGCGGTACAAAAGAGGCGTTGCCGGATTTTTGTGTAAAATATAAAAATTAACAAACAAATCGCTATGCATCAAATAAATACTTAATACTAAAGTTTTAAAAATAATATAAAATAATTAAACAAATTAAGTATTTAGTATTGTTTTAACGGCAAAGGTCCAAATATACCCATGTACTTTCGAAAATGGTCTAAGAATACCCCTCGTTATATTATTGGGTTATCTATACCCCTGCTGTCATACTTTGAGTTCAAATATACCCCTCATTTAAACGGAGGGGCACATGTCATCGTCCTATTGGCCAATTCTAAATATCTCCTAATTAATTAAAAAGACTCATTACCCATACCAGAAAAATAACTTTCTAAAGCAATTTTTTGTTTGTAAAAACTGGAAAAAAACTGATTTTTTTTTTACTAAAAACTGGAAAAAAACGAATATATCTTGTTTTCCAGTTTTTACAAAAAAACTACTTTACAAAAACTGAAAAATATTTTCTAAAACAATATTTTTGCAAAAACTGGAAAAAAACTGAAAAGTAATTTTCTAAAGCGGGTAAAAACTGGAAAAACTAAATTATTTTTTTAACTAAAAACTGAAATATATATATATATATATATATATATATATATATATATATATATATATATATATATATTTATTTATTTTTTCAGTTTTTACAAAACCTTTGCTTTAAAAAATTGCTTTTCAGTTTTATTTTTAGTTTTTACAAAAACTATTGCTTTAGAAATTATTTTTTAGTTTTTTTAAAGTTATTGTTTTCTAAAAACTGGAAAACAAATATTTTCAATTTTTTTAGTTTTTTGTAAAAAAGACATTTAATTGTTTGTAAAAAAGCATTCAGGTTTTTCCAATTTTTACAAAAATATTGCTTTAGAAAATTATTTTCCAGTTTTTATAAAAATATTGCTTTAGAAAATATTTTTCAGTTTTTTTTAAAACAGGTTTTTTGTAAAATCTGAAAAAAAAAATATTTTTGTTTTTTTTTATTTTTAGTAAAAAAGATTCAGTTTTTTCTAGTTTTTACAAAAAATATTACTTTAGAAAATTACTTTTGGGATATGGGTAATGGGTCTTTTTAATTAATTAGGAGATATTTAGAATTGGCCAACAGGACGATGACACGTGTCCCTCAGTTTAAATGAGGGGTATATTTGAACCCAAAGTATGACTGCAGGGGTATAGATAACCCAATAGTATAATGAGGGGTATTCTTAGACCATTTTCGAAAGTAAATGGGTATATTTGGACCTTTGCCGTTGTTTTAATCAAGAATAAGATTGTTAAAAAAATTACAGTACGTAAAAGAGATTGTCCCATTTTTGTTTGTTTAACAGTATTAAATTAAGATATAAATCGTTATTAATACAAAAAAACTTTAATAGTATTTTTTATATGAATAATAAATAAAATATCGAGATTAGTTAAGAAAATTAAATATTTAATTTTCTTATAACCCAAAAACATCTGGAAAAAAGTTGATAGTTCAAACAAAATTCTGCCGAATTTTAGTCTAAAAATCTAAGAAACTGACAGCATTGTGGATCAGTTAATTAACAGGTATAGCACATGAATTTTATGCACTATATATAAAAAGGTTACGAGTAATTGTTTTAAACCTATTTTGGTGTTTTGAGTCCAAAAAACTAACATTTTGGTTCCGGACTTCCTTTCCTCCTCCCCAGTCAATTATAGAATGACGGGGAACATTATTTGTTGTTCTACTTTTTAACTCTTAAAAGACAAATACACTTATCAATGTTCAAATATTATATTGAAGGGACTCCTATAAATATTGTTTCTACTGGAACAACAATTGTTACTGGTTGTTTATCCTTTTGGATTAGTTCTTAGCCTTCATGCTTATCCTAGATTAGATATAGAATTAGATTTATCCTTTTAGTTCATATTTATCATTCAATTAGTTAGCTCTTGATAGTGTTTTGATTTGAATAAGTCTCCTAACTCAAGGAGTACTCTTAGGAAGAATTGTATTTAAACTAAGCCTGGCATTCAATATAGATACAGTTTCCATAATATTTTTGAGTGTTTATATAGTATCTGAGCCTATACAACTCAAACAAGCATGATCCAATTTTTTTCCGCATCAAACCCTCCAATGACGAATGATGGAAACACTACCAAAATTGTCAATGCCGACAACATTATCGGTACCACAACCATCATCCAATTCAACCCCGCTTCCCAACTACCTATCAAACTTAGTGGCAGTAACAATTTTTTCACTTGGAAAGCTCAGTTCTCTATGCTTATGCGATATGCACGGCCATGACCTCTACTGTTACCTTGATAGGTCTACCCTGATTCCTACACCGAGCACTACTTTGGAACCAATACAACCCTCAATCCTGCTTATACGCTCTGGTTCCGACAAGATCAGCTCATCCAGAACGCTCTTATGGCATATTGACCCTGCCATTGCTTTCACAGTTGCTGCTGTCAACACATCTAAACATGATTTTGGACTCCTTGCACACTGCATATGCAAACAAGTCCTAGACTGGGATCTTCAGCCTTCGTAACCAACTTGCACGAATCACAAAAGACACCAATCCTATTACTGAGTACCTTCAGCGTATTCGGTTACTCTCTAATGAACTTGCCACTACAGGTGCCCTGGTCTCTAACTCCGAACTTATCGCTAAGATTCTTAGTGGACTTGGCCCTGAGTTTCGTGAGATATCGCCTTCCATACGAGCACGTGACACCACCGTCACCTATGAGGAACTATATGAAAAGTTGCTCGATCACGAGCTCTTTATCCGACATGAGGAAGCTAAGAAAACTCATAGTCCTATAATAGCATCGATTGCTACTCACAACAAACAGAACAATAATGTCAACAAGCACAACAATCACCGCCAATCCTACAACAACAACTCTCAACCATAGCGATAGAATACTCGCTCCAATACACCCATCCAGTGACAACCCTAAAACAATAACCCAATGGGTGTTATTCGTTGCCAATTATGCAATAAGATTTGACCATACTGCAAATGTAAGCCGATCCAAGTCACATAGTCATTTTGAGGCCAAAGCCGATTATATCACATGCTTCAACATTACCGCTAACTCATGGATAGTGGACTCTGGTGCCACACACCATGTCACAACCGAACCTCATAACCTACAACCATACAACGATAACGAGGATGTCTCCATGGGTGATGGTAACATAATTCTCATCTCACATATTGGTTCTACTCAATTAAATGCATCAAATAATATTTTTAAGCTAACTCATACTCTATGTGCTCCAGCTATCAAACATAATCTTATTTTTTTTTCCAAATTTGTTAGGACAATATCTCTTGAATTCTTTCCTTTTTCTTTTCTTGTGAAGGATTTGAAAACGCGGACACCGTTGGCACGCGGCCAGACCATAATGGGCTATATAAGTGGCCCACTTCACATCCATAAACTCACATATCTAGCACTTCAACTTCGTTGACCACTTGGCACCAAAGATTGGGTCACCCGCACTCTAGAGTTTTTGCATATGTCTTGAATAAATTTGTGATGATCCAAAAGGTCATCTTATGTTTTAGAACATGAATATGAGCTCTTAAGCCTTACAAATCTTATGTTTATCCACCTCAATTTACGTGCACAGTCCGAGCAGATTTCCAAAAAGCTTTTATGTTAAAAACTAATGAAAATAATAATTTTTACCTTAAAAGTTAATTTTAGTTGACTTTGACCAATATTATTGATAAACGGGCCTAGATCTGTACTTTGACAGTCCCGGTAAGTCCATATCGAATTATGGGATCTGGGCACATGTCCGGAATCAAATTCGGAGGTCCCTAGCTCAAGTTATGAATTTTTGATGAAAATTAAAAGTCTGAAAATTAATTATTTTTAAGAATTGATTGATGTTTGGAATTGTTAGTACCGGGTCCATATTTTAGTTCTGGAGCCCGGTATAGGTTCATTGTGATATTTAAGACATGTCTGTGAAATTTGGTGAGAAACGGAGTTGATTTGACGTGATTCGGACATCCAGTTGAGAAAATAGAAATTTTAAAGTGTTCTTGAGAATTTTATTTGATTTGGTGTTAAGTTTGGAGCTCCGAGGGTTCGGGTGCCATTCGGGCGATGCGCGAGTTGAGTTCAAACCTCAACAAGGCTGCTGGTGGACCAAATTTGGTGTGCCCGCACCTGCGAGCCTTTAGTCGCAGGTGCGAGCGAAAGCCCCGCAGATGCGACCCAGGCATGGACTTTATTTTTTTCCCCATATGCAGACTTTTCTCCGCAGGAGCGGGACCGCAGAATCGAAACCCTGTCCGTAGATGCAGCCCTAGTTGGCCCAGCCCTTTTCCGCAAAAGCGCACACCCCGTCGGCACATGTGGATACGCAGGTGCGACCAAAGCACCGCAGGTGCGAAGGTCGCTGGGCAGTGAGCATTTAATTTGGACTCCAACCATTTTTCTTCTCGTTTTCAAAAGAATAAGAGGCCTAGGGCGATTTTTCAAAGACATCTTCTTCCCCAAATCATAGGTAAGTGTTCCTTAACTCGTTTCTTTCAATTATCCATTACATTTCTTGAATTTTCAACCTAAAATCTAGAGTTTTTATGATAGAATTAGGGTAGAAAATAGAGATTTCGAGAATTTGGGGATTTACACCTCAATTTGAGGTCGGATTCCAAAACTAATTACATATTCGGGCTCGGGGGTGAATGGGTAAAAGGATTTTGGTTCGAACCTCGGGTTTTGACCAAGCGGGATCGGGGTCAATTTTTTGACTTTTTGGAGAAAAATTTAAAAAATTTAATTTATGCAATATAATTGATTCCTTTAGCAATATTTGGTATTATTGAGTCATTTTGAATAGATACGAGTGGTTTGGAGATGAATTCCAAAGGAAAAACTGTGATTGAGAATTATGTGGCCTTCGGAGCGAGGTAAGTGTTGTGTCTAACCCTGACTTGAGGAATTAAGAACCTTAGATTACTTGCTAAGTGAAATTCATGTGAGCGGCGCATATGTGAGGCGACGAGTACTTATGCGCTGCCAAATTTACCTGTTTTCCATGTTTCTCAGTTTTTCTTATATTGTCTCATTCCCATGCCTAATTGCGATATGTTATACTAGTGTTGTTCAATTTATCGTTCTTATCATGTTTACGGATTTTCTGGTGATAATTGAGTTTTTATTTCAAAGTTGAGATTGATGTTTTGGAACCAAATGTTGAGGTAAAGATTTGTACTTGTTATTCTATCTCCCTCTTGATATTTATGCATTGCATTATGGTAAGGGAGAGTGATAATGCACGAAGGGTGATGCCGTGCCATATTGTGAGTGTTAATGCACGAAGGGTGATGTCGTGCCATATTGTGAGTGTTAATGCACGAAGGGTGATGCCATGCCATTTTGTGAGTGTTAATGCACGAAGTGTGATGCCGTGCCATGATATGAGAGTTAATGCACGAAGGGTGATGCCATGTCGTTTCTATTTATTTTAAGGTGAGATTGAGAGTAAAAGCACGAAGGGTGATGCAGTGCATTTTTCCTTACTATATTCACTATTCCTGTTGATCATGGTATATTGACTGCTCCGATGATCACTCTGTTGTAGTTCTTTATCTTGTATTCCCCTCAGTATCTTCCCCTTCCGACATTTCCTGTTTGGTTCTTCATTCTGTTATTTGCATATACACTGTTAAATTGTACAAGTTGATTTGTAGGTGCCTTGCCTTAGCCTCGTCACTACTTCGTCGAGGTTAGGCTCGACACTTACCAGTACATGGGGTCGGTTGTACTGATGCTGCACTCTGCACTTACTGTGCAGATTTTGATACCGGCTCAGGTTGATCGAGATTTGCTACTGGTCCGCTGTCCGGAGACTCAAGGTAGATCTGTCAGCGTTCACAGACCTTGAAGTCCCCGTCTATATTTTTATGTCCTACTGTTTTCTTTCATTCAGACAATTGTATTTCTTTCAGACTATTACTTGTAGTAAATTTTAGAATGCTCGTAAATTGTGACTCCAGATCCGGGTGGTAGTAGTTAATACAATTTTTTATGATATTTTGCGTTTATTATATTTTATCTTAGTTAATTATTGTTAATTACTGAATGGAAATAAGGAATTGGTTAATGATTCTCTAATGTTGGCTTGCCTAGCAAGTGAAATGTTAGGCGCCATCACGGTCCCGTCGGTGGGAAATTTCGGGTCGTGACGAAATTCTCGCTCCCATTTGTTGAGAGAGACAGGTTTCTTTATTGTAATTCTTGTCTGTCTAATAAATCCCATCGACATTTGTTTCACACATTAACTCTAGAAAGCTACAAACATCTTCTAATTATTTTCAGTGATTTATGGGGACCCTCTCCTATGTTATCTCTTGATAAAAAATTATATTATTGTATTTTTGTTGATCAATATATAATATACACTTGGATCTACACACTTAAATATAAATATGAAGGTAGAATTTTTTTTCAAAAATTCCATCCTTTGGAAGAAAAATATTTCGATACCAAAATTCTATCATTTTATACTGATGGTGGAGGAGAGTATAGAAGTCTTGACTCTTATCTATCACTTCACGGTATCAAAAACCTTTCCGCCCCACCCTATACGCCTCAAAGAGTTGCTCTTGCTGAGCGCATGCATCACCATATTATTTAAACTGCACGAACACTCTTACATGAGGCGTCTCTCCGATCACATTTTTGGTCATTCGCCTGTCACCATGCGGTCTATCTCATTAACCGACTCCCCACCACACTTTTAAATAATAATTCTCCTTTTGAAAAATTATTTGGTAGGACACCTGATGATGATTCTCTAAGAATTTTTGGGTGTTTATGTTATCCATGGCTTAAACCATACTCCAAAAATAAACTTGAACCAAAATACACCCCAAGTGTTTATCTCAGTTTTTCATTGTCCCATCACTGTCACCACTGCTTTGATCCAATCTCATCAAAAATTTATTTATCCCGTGATGTACATTGTGTTGAAAATAACTTTCCATTCCAAATTCTTTTCTCTAATATTGCAATTCAAAAAAGTCACATGGAATGGACAACTAGTACAAGTCTTAATTCATCCAATCCCACCCCTAATATTTCTAATATTTCAAATTTGCCCTAACAAATTAAAATACCAATTCCAGTTGTAGAACCCCAACCCCAAACGTCATCTCTTTCTCTAAACCAAATAGACCTGCCACTACAATCCCCCATCTCCGGCGTGCTAGCGGCAAAATCGGATTCAAACTCTTTAAAGACTTCTACTCCAGGTAATCCTCTCTCTCCTCCTTCTTCTATAATTCCCACTGCCCAGGAGTCTAATTGTCCATGCCCATCTTCTTTGAAGCCTTCGAGCACTGCCCGTCAACCGCCAAACCCCAACACATCTATAAATTCACCAAATTCTACATCTAAAATATCACAAACCTCTCCGCCACTTCTAGTGTATCACCGCAGAACACCACAATCTAAAACCATGACACCTCCTCCTACTGTCTCTGTTCGAACCGGCAGCAACCAAGAGGCACCACTAGTCAAACCCGTGCTTTACCGCTGCCCTTCCTCTCCCAATCGCATTATCACTCATTCAAGGAATAACATTCAAAAATAAAAGCAAATTTTTGACTACTTTGCTCACTTAGAAACCCCACCGGTACCACATACCTTCAAACAAGCCGAGAAACACCCTGAGTGGAGAAAAGCTATGAAATCAGAATTTGATGCTTTGCTAAATAAACGTACTTGGGAACTAGTTCCAAATGATCCTTCTAAAAAATATTATTTAATGTAAGTGGCTTTTCAAGATTAAAAGGAAAGCATACAGGTTTATTGATCGCTACAAAGCGAAACTAGTTGCCAAAGGATTTACTCAGAGGTCGGGTGTTGATTTTTACTTGACTTTCAGTCTGGTAGTCAAACCCACCGTTGTCCGAATCATTCTTGTTGTTGCTCTTCAGTTTCATTGGCACCTTCGTTAGCTTGACGTCAAAAATACATTTCTTCAAGGTGATCTTTAAGATGAGGTTTACACGAAGCAACCTCTGGGTTTTACTTGTGCCAACAACCCAACTCATATCTGTATGTTGCGCAAGGCAATTTATGGCCTGAAGTAAGCACCTCGGGCTTGGTACAATGAACTCAAATGCCATATTCTCTACATGGGATTTGTCAAGACTGAATCTGACAGCTCTCTATTCGTTAGAATCAGCAACACTGGTTTCATGTTCATTCTGGTATATGTTGATAACATCATCGTCACCGGCAGCAATCATATTACTGTAAATGAGGTTATAGCTTCCCTTGCTTCCCGCTTCTCAATTAAAGATTTGGGAAACCTTCATTATTTCTTGGTGTTGAGGTGATTCAAAGTTGAGATGACATTATTCTCTCTCAAGCAAATTATGTCAATGAAAGTTTAAGTGCAGAATTGATGTCTGATTGCAAAAGTGCTAAAACACCAATGAGTAACTCCGAGTTACTCAAACTCAATGATGGGTCTGACTTTACAGATACAACTCGCTATCACCGAGTCTTATGCAGACTTCAATATCTGTCTTTTACAAGGTCGGGCATTTTCTATGCGGTCAATAAACTGTCCCAGTTTATGAAATCGCCATCGGACTTACATTGGAAAGCTATGAAACGTGTTGTCAGGTATCTTCGTGGTACAATCCAGTTTGGCCTCCGTGTGTTCCCAAATTTTGATTTTAATCTGCACATGTATTCTGATGCCGACTGGGATAGATATCACACTGATAGATCCTCCACATCTGGCTATATTCTATTTCTTTATCGAAACCCTATCAGTTGGTCTTAAAAAAAAAGCAGAAAATTGTAGCTCGCTCATTAAGTGAAGTTGAATATAGAGTTGTTGCCAACTCTCTTGCTGAGCTGTTATGGGTGAGAAACCTATTGCTTGAGATGAAGCTTTATGTTAGAGATACTCCCATAATCTACTGTGACAACATTGGTATCACTTACCTAAGAGAGAATCCGGGCCTTCATAGTCGCATGAAGCATGTTGAGGTGGACTTTTACTTTGTACGCAACCATGTTCAACAGAAGGGGGTTCAAGTTGTTCATGTTCATTCTGCTGACCAACTAGCTGATACGCTCACCAAGCCACTTACCAAACCAGCCTTTGACCGAAATCTGTTCAAGTTAGGCTTAGTTACACATCGCCTAATTTGAAGGGGGTGTATTAGAACAACAGTTGTTACCAGTTGTTTATCCCTTTGGATTAGTTCTTAGTCTTCATGCTTATTCACGATTAGATATAGATTTAGAGTTATCCTTTTAGTTCATATTTATCATTCAGTTAGTTAGCTCTTGATAGTGTTTTGACTTAAATAAGTCTCCTAATTCAAGGAGTACTCTTAGGAAGACTTGTGTTTAAAGTGAGCTTGGCATTCAATATAGATACAATTTTCCATCGTATTCTTGAGTGTTTATAGTTTCTATGATTAATGCTCACGCTGCCAAAATATTGGTCGACTTCTTCAAATTCTTTTATTTAACAATCAATTTAGAGAGCACGTGTGGAGATTGTATTTAGCCAAAATGTGAAGAACTAATTATTACTTCATTCATTTCAATTCATGTGTCTTACTTTTTTCAATTTTTTTTTTATCTTTTTAAATAGTAAATTTTTAATACCAATATTTATATTTCACTCATAATGACACCCGTTATAAGGAATCATATGGCAATATGTATGACCACATGATCGACTTAAAGAGTACTTTTTATAGGTTATACTCACCTTTAATTTAAGGTAAACAATATTAAAATTCTTTTTACATTTTAGTCCAGTTAATCTAGAACATATCAGATGAAACTGATCAGAGAGTAACGATTTAAATTTTCTCTTAAGCAATTTCAGTCATATGAGGCGCATTATCAAATTTCTCCTTTTGGGCTAACGAAATAAAAATAAATGCGTTAGACGTCTCTAGTCCGAATAATAGTTGTTCGTTTAAAACGTTGATAAATTTTAAGTTGTACTGTAGCCGAACAAGTTTGTGTATAACTATATATATATATAGACAAAATTAATAGTCTTAGCCATCAAAAATCAATAGGTTAATCTTCTAAAATGAGGCTATTTAACTAAAGCTGTAGTCTATGTATTCAGGCAACCCTATGCTACTTCAACAACCTTGGTCCCCTTAAGTTCTCAATATCCTTTCACTTGGCTTCGATTATTATCTATCACCTTATCACCTTTATCTTGTTGATGTTACTAACGTGTTGTGTCCGTTTCTTTTACTTTTACCTTGAGTTGGGGGTCTATCGAAAACAATTTCTCTACCTTCACACAAGGTAGAATTTACCCATCCCCCACTTTATAAGATTACGCTGGGTTTGCTTTGTCGTCGTCATCTTGAAGTTCTCAATATATTAGCAGCCTTAAGTTCTAGTTCATTTGTGTTTCTTATACATCCCTAGCAAAGACATTATGGCATGTAACATCGAAGTTATTGTTCGACAAGCAAAAATTGCTGAACCAAGATTGTCATATAGCAGAAAATGGAAAGGAAAATTTGCTATATTTTCCGTAGCTACTGGCCCGAGCCGAGTTACAGAGTTACCAGGGAAGCTGGTTTACCATGAAAAAAAGAGAGCAATATTTAGCAATGAAAAGTTTGGGATTTTTGGTGGAAAGTTCGTACCTGAGACGCTTATATCTTCTTTAACAAAGCTTGACTACGAATTCAACTCTGCTTTGCATGACCCTCAGTTTCAGGTTTTTCTTAAATTCCCTTACTTGTACATGTAACTATTTTTTTATATACGTTTCCACGTACTCCTACAAAGTTCTGAGAGAGTTGTTTCCAATGTTATTCCAACAAAAAAAAGGAGTTGACTATGTATGGTCGCTGAAATTGATGTCATATGATATTAAAGTCCAACGAATCACCCATGTGCGAAATGCTCCGTAAATTTCGCCACCCACGTCACTTGCCACATCATCGCTTTACCCACTTAATTTGTAAATTTCATGTTAGATAATAAAAGAAATTAATCGGTGTGCAAATTAAGTCCACGCTCAAAAAAATTGAGAGCCTCCGTATAATTAGTTGTAGTAATTTCTTTACGGTGTGTGAGACCTTTCGAGAAAAATTGTGTGATCTTGGCCCAAAACGTACAATATTACACCATGTTAAAAATATCTTTGGGATGGTTTAGCCCAACAACTGGTATCAGAGCCCAGATTCAACGGAACGAGCATGATCATGACAGAGTGATGATATATGCGAGACTCGGTTTGGAGACACGCACACAAAAAGAAGCTAGTAGCGGGTTTCGATTGCCTTAAATACTCTAACAATGTGGGTGTCACACAGTGAATCACGGAAATTGACTTATGGATCGTGGTAATAATAGGGGTCTCTTAATGGCGTAAGAACTTTTGAGAAAAATCTTACGGACTCAAAACATACAATATCGTTAAGTGTATCTTTGAACTGGTTTAGACAACAGAATTACTAGCATGTAAAACTCTTGACTAGCAATATTTTAAAGTAACAACATATAATTTTTATGCAGATGGAGCTGGGAGTGGCACTAAGGGACTACGTAGGGCGTGAAACTCCTTTATACTTGGCTGAGAGACTAACAGATCACTACAAGAGCAGAAATGGGGGAAAAGGGCCAGACCTATATCTAAAAAGGGAAGATCTGAACCATGTTGGAGCACACAAGATCAACAACGCTATTGCACAAACAATGTTGGCTAAACGCATGGACTGTAAAAATATCATAGCAGCCACCGGTGCTGGCCAACATGGCGTCGCGACGGCGGCTGCCTGTGCTAAACTCTCATTGGAGTGTACTGTATTCATGGGAAGCTTAGATATGGAGAGACAACCTTCTAATGTAATCTTGATGAAGCATCTTGGTGCAAAGGTACTTCTTCTTTCACAAAATTATTTAAACTTTTTGACATCACTAACTCTGTCATTTATGTGACACTTTTTCGATTTTTGAGATTTATAACCTTGTATTTGACATAATTTCTTTAAGTTTTTTGAAAACTATGTACTACAAGTTAAAATAATTATAATTTAAAATATTCAAAAGACATAAAAAAATTACCATTAAAGAATAATTGATTTGATTCTCGAAATTCGAACATTATTACTTAAAATTGGGACGGAGAGAGTATAATGGTAAAGTCATAAATCTATTTTTATCTCATTCAAGCAACTGAATTATGTCTAAATTACTCGGCTAATATAATTATCGGAAGGTCAAATTTTCCGACACCACGTTATGTGTTTGCCTTAGTACTTTGCCACGTAATGTTACGACACCGGAAATTTGACCATCTTATAAATTTATTGTTACTGCGAATAAAGTTCAGTAATCATATTTATAGGCCAAATCATGGGCACGTGAATTCATGATCTCTCTGTCAAACTAGATATTTTATGTACCGTATTTTTAAAATTTAATCTAATATTATCTAATGTCATCCATGCTCCAAAAAAATTGAATGATGCGTTTGATTGAATGTTGAGTTATTTACCCAAAGGAACATAGATCAATTTCCACTTAATATTTTTTTCTACTCTTTTTAGTGATGCACTCATATGCAAGAAATCCTAGATACACCTCTCTAATATGACAAAAAGAGGAAAACCCTTACATGTTTGAATATTCATGCAGGTGAAATCTGTAAAAGGAAGTTTTAAAGATGCAGTATCGGAAGGCATTCGACATTGGGTTAACAACTTGGAGACAAGCTATTTCTTAGGAGGTGCAGCCATAGGACCACACCCATGTCCAACCATGGTTCGTGAATTCCAATCAGTAATTGGAAAAGAAACGAGGAAACAAGCCATGGAAAAATGGGGTGGGAAACCAGATGTGTTAGTGGCTTGTGTAGGTAGTGGCTCTAATGCGTTGGGTCTATTTCATGAATTTATTGAAGATAAAGATGTGAGGCTAATAGGAGTTGAAGCTGGTGGGGTTGGTCTTGATACAGGTAAACACTCAGCAACTATGGCTAGAGGTCAAGTTGGGGTGTATCATGGTGCAATGAGCTATTTGTTACAAGATGATGAAGGACAAATTATTGAACCACACTCAATAGGTGTGGGGTAAGTTTTCACTTTAATTTAAAGCGCACGGATTCTTTTAATCAAGAGGGGTCAATTATAAAGGAGTAAAGGGTAAAGGAGCATATTTATTTTTGGGAGGGGGAAGGGAGGTTAAACCATCTCTTATCTGTAATCCACTGACTCGACTAATCGTATCCGTGCTGTATTGAGCAGTGGCGGAGAGCCATTCTTTGCCAAGGGGTGTAAATTGATACACCTTCGCCTGAAATTTATACTCTATAGATAAGTAAATAAAATATATATATATATATATATATATATATATATATATATATATATATATATATATGTTGACTCCCTTTGCCTTTTTGTGTGTTTATTTTTTATATTTTGACCTCTCCTTTGACTTTCTGATTGCAGTACCTAGTGTATTTAGTTTTGTATTTTTGCTTCGATTTTCTAATTGACGTGCTTGTTGCTCTTCTTTTTACCTTTCCTAAACCAAGGGTCTTCCGAAACAGCCTCTCTGTTTTCTTGAAGGTAGGGGTAAAGTTTGCATACACACTACCCTTCATAGACCCCACTTGTGAGATTACACTGAGTTTGTTGTTGTTGACTCCCCCTAGTAAGAATCCTGTATAGGGAAAGCACTCCCTATAAGGAATTTCTCCATTTTGAGGGAATCCAACACCTCTAATTAAGAGTGGAGGAATCTCTTCCGGCCCACCATATCCGATGATGGTGTGGAGCATATATATGGATAAATAAATGAAGTCAATATAAAAAAAATTAGTTTTTACCAATCAGGTCACCTATAAAGTAGTTATATTTAAATCTCCTTAATGAGTTAAATGGCAACGTGATAAATTGACAACTTATTTGTTATCACAAGGTTAAACTACATTATTGGTAGTATAAAAAAACCTTTAACTTTATCAATACATAATTTAAATATTATCCTTGCTATATAAATGAGTATTCAATGTAACCTTCCAAATTGAATGCATAATTTAAATATTATCCTTGCTATAAATGAGTATTCAATGTAACCTTCCAAATTTAATGCAATATTATTGAATATGCAGATTAGAGTACCCAGGTGTTAGCCCAGAGCTTAGCTTTCTAAAAGACACAGGGCGTGCAGAGTTTTATACTGTCACAGATGAACAAGCCTTAGAAGGTAAATTAATTATCTCTAGCAATATTTTGAAAGATGGAATCATAACCATTCAAGTTTTCAATAGTAATTGATGTTTTTTTTCACTTTTGTGGTTGCAGCATATAAACGGTTGTGCAGGCTAGAAGGGATATTCCCAGCCTTAGAAGCTTCACATGCACTTGCATTTCTCGACAGACTTTGCCCTACTCTGGAGGATGGTGAGAAGGTGGTTGTTAATTTAAGCGGCCGCGGAGATAAGGATGCTGCCACAGTCTTTAATCATACAACAAAAAATGAATGAACGAAAGAATTACTACATTAATGAACTGATGTGTATGTTGTAATTTGTAGCAAAGTAAGATCACAAATCAAATTAAGAGATATTCTAGTACCTAAGTGAGTCAGTGACAATATTTTCAAAGGTGTTTCACATACAATGCCATATCCATAAAAGATATAGTAGTCAATTTGATATATAGTTTAGTGTTTAAAATACTAATGTGTAAGGAGAACAATACAAAATAAATAATCTAAACTTTATAAAAAGGAAAAAAGGAAGAGATGGGATCATTTTTCTATTCTAGTCTTGTCAAGAAAATATATTATGTTGTTATATTATTTTTCTTGTCGACTGCAAAAACAAAATGATTTCTCAAACCCACACAAGATAGTGCAAATGATTTCTCATCCTAAACATCTCACTTTTAGCAATAAAAAAACGATAAAAATATATCTTCAATCTCAAAACAGAGTGAAATACAAAACTATTTATTTTCTATCCAAATCAAAAAGTTTTCAATTATAAAAAAATAGAGCAATGTCCAACAGAATTTAAAAAGCGGATGAATTAGGAAAAATAAAATACTTTTCAGAAGGAAAAAACACACTTTAAAAATCCATTTATGAAAGAAAAAGAAAAAAGATAGCAAGATTATGTGAGTAAGAAAGATATGCATTTCATGCACACTGTTATACATTTAAAAGCTGCCTTAACATAAAGTATAATTGGTTATACACAATCTATATTCTTTATAAATTCATTGTCTATATAAAATACACTGACTATACATCAATTATCAAGTAAACACTCTGGATATACTGCGAAACTCACCAGTCACCTCATTCAAACACAATCGGGATACACTCCAAATACACTCTAGATACACTCAATATATACAAATAATACACTACCAAACTCAGGATATAATGCATATACATTGTATAACAATGTCTGAATCACTTTTATGCAACTAATATACAAGTGTGTGTAACCGCATAATGATGCACTGGTAATATTTGTACTCGTAAATAAATCTCGAGTTAAGCGTGTGTTAATTGATCCAGGTATCTCGACCAATATCATCAGATCGAGAGTCGTAGAGCAGTTGGGTCTATAAGACCAAATAGTGCCTACAGTCTGGGTTTTAAACGGATTCAACATGGCATGCGAAACTACTAAAGGGGAGATAACCCTGCCGGTGAACACCACCGGGACCATTCAGGAAACGAAGTTCTATGTGATCGAAGGGGATGTGAGATATAATGCTCTATTCAAAAGGCCATGGATTCATAGCCTGAGGGAAGTGCCCTCAACACTACACCAGGCACTGAAGTTCCCCACACCGGGAGGGATCAAGACGGTTTACAGAGAGCAGCCAACCGCGAAAGAAATGTTCGCGGTCGATGAGGTGATCCCGATGTCCGCACACTCGGCATCAAAGGACACGGAGGCGGTTAGGAAGGAAGAAACTAAATAGTAATTACCAATATCATCCCGACCGAACCGGAGAAGTAAGAAGCAGGCGAGGATGATGATTACGGAATCCCTAGGTCGTTCATCGCCCCTAATGATTCCGACGTCACAAAATCAATGGTCAAGGATGCAAGTCAAAATGATCGAACACTTGCTTGTTCGGAAGGTATACCTGGGCATGGGGTTAACTCCCGCGCTCAGAAAAAAACTCATTGAATTTCTTTTAGCTAACATAGATTGTTTCGCTCGGTCCCATCTTGATATGACAAGGATCCCGCCATAAATAACCACTCATAAGCTGAGCTTGGATCCAAAGTTCCACCCGGTTAAACAGAAGAGGAGGCCCATTCCGAAGTCAAACATGCATTCATCAAAGACGGGGTATCCGAATCCTTAAAATAGGTTCCATTCGGGAAGTTAAATACCCGGATTGGTTAGCTAACGTAGTGGTAGTGCCTAAAAAGGGGAATAAGTTAAGAATGTGCGTAGATTACAAAGACTTGAACAAGGCATGCCCTAAGGACTCTTTTCCATTGCTTAACATCGATCGCATGATCGATGCGATGGTCGGGCACGAGATACTCAACTTTCTCGACGCCTATTCAGGGTACAACCAAATCCGGATGGACCCGGGCGATCAAGAAAAAACTTTCTTTATCACTAAATTCGGCACCTATTGTTATAACGTAATACCATTTAAACTAAAGAACGTCGGTGCCACTTATCAACGCCTAGTAAACCGGATGTTCGAAGAACAAATAGGAAAATCAATGGAAGCTTATAGTGATGACATGTTAGTTAAGTACCTGCGAGCAGAGGACCATTTGAAACATTTGCATAAAACCTCTGATATACTAAAGAAATACAATATGAAGCTGAACCCGGATAAATGCGCATTCGGGGTCGGATCCGGGAAGTTCCTTGAATTCATAGTGTCCAACCGAGGGATCGAGATCAATCTCGATAAAATCAAAGCTATAGAAGATATCACCGTGGTGGACAGTGTCAAGGTCGTTTAGAGTCTAACCAGGCGCATAGCCGCCTTGGGCCAGTTCATATCGATGTCTTCCGATAAGAGCCATCGGTTCTTCTCATTATTGAAGAAGAAGAATAACTTTTATTGGACCCCGGAGTGCCAACAAGCTTTGGAAGAACTCAAACGGTACCTTTCGAGTCCACCTTTGCTCCATATTCCGAAGGCGGATGAACAGTTGTACCTATACTTTGAGGTATCCGAGGTAGCGGTAAGTGGAGTCCTAGTCCGGGAATAGGAAGGTGCGCAATTTTCTATCTATTATGTTAGTAGAACTCTAGGCGAGGCCAAAATAAGGTATCCCTACCTGGAAAAATTAGCGCTCGCTTTGCTAAGCGCCTCTAGAAAGTTAAAGTCGTACTTTCAATGCTACCCTATATGCGTTGTAACTTCTTACCCACTAAGGAACATAATTCATAAACCCGAGCTCTCAGGACGGCTGGCTAAATGGGCCGTAGAAATTAGCGCATATAATATCGAATATCGGCCCTAAGCTGCTAACAAATCACAAATTTTGGTAGACTTTGTGGCCGACTTTACACCGGCCTTAATACCTGAAGTCGAAAAGGAATTATTATTAACCTCGGGGACTTCCTCGGGAATCTAGACCCTCTTTACGGACGGTGCCTCAAACGCAAAGGGGTCCGGACTCGGCATCATATTGAGGCCACCTACGGGTAACGTAGTTAGGCAATCTATTAGAACTGTAAAATTGACTAACAATGAGGTCGAGTATGAGGCCATGATTGCAGGTCTCGAATTGGCTAAAGGCCTAGGGGCCGAGGTGGTTGAAGTTAAGTGTGATTCCCTCCTTGTGGTAAATCAAGTCAATGGGACGTTCGAAGTAAAAGAGGAATGAATGCGAAGGTATTTAGATAAATTGCAGGTAACGCTGCATTGATTCAAGGAATGGACACTACATCACATATCCCGAGATTAAAATAGCGAGGCCAATGCTCTAGCTAACTTAGGGTCATCGGTTGATGACGATGAATTCAGATCAGGAACGGTCGTACGGCTCATGAAATTGGTAGTGGAAGAAGGCCATGCCGAATTAAACTCAACAAGTTTAACTTGGGATTGTAAAACAAGTATATAGACTACTTGAAGACTGGGAAGTTGCCCTCGGATCCTAAAGAATCGAGAGCTCTACGCACGAAGGCGGCCAGGTTCAGCCTGTCCGAAGGTACTATGTTCAGAAGAACGTTCGATGGCTCGCTTGCCATATGCTTGGGGCCGGGAGATACCGAATATATTTTGAGAAAAGTTCACAAAGGCACCTGCGGAAATCATTCGGGGGCAGAATCTTTGGTTCATAAGATCATGAGGGCCGGCTATTACTGGATCAATATGGAGAAAGATGCAAAGGACTTTGTACGAAAATGTGAAGGCTGTCAGAGGCATGCATCGATAATCCATCAACCCGGAGAGTTACTATATTCGGTCTTGTCACCTTGGCCGTTCATGAAGTAGGGAATGAAAATTGTCTGTCCCCTGCCGTAGGCACCCGGTAAGGCTCAATTCATACTATTTATTTATTTATTTTTCAAAGTGGGTCGAAGCTTAAGCGTTCGAGAAGGTCCGGGAAAAAGAAGTCGTTGACTTCATTTGGGACCACATAATATGCCGGTTCCTGGATACCAGCCGGGATAGTGTGTGATAACGGGAAGCAATTCGTCGGCTGCAAGGTAAACAAATTTTTCGAAGACCATAAGATCAAAAAAGATCTTGTCAACACCCTATCACCCTAGCGGGAATGGGCAGGCAGAATCAACAAACAAGATCATACTTCAAAACCTAAAGAAAAGGCTGACTGATGCCAAAGGGAAATGGAAGGAAATTCTACCCTAAGTCTTGTGGGAATACTGTACAAACTCGAAATCTAGTACCGGGGCCAGTCCGTTTTTGTTGGTCTACGGTGCCGAAGGACTAATACCGGTCGAAGTGGGAGAACCGAGTCTCAAGTTCCGATATGCGATCGAAGAATCAGATAGTGAGGCCATGAGCACGAGCCTGAAACTATTGAATAAAAGGTGTCAGGCCGCCCTAGTTCGGTTGGCCGCCCAGAAACAACGGATAGAAAGGTATTACAACCGAAAAACCAACCTCTGACACTTCAATATCGGGGACTTGGTATTAAAAAAAGTAACACTGCACTCCCGGAACCCGAACAAGGGGAAGCTGAGGCAGAATTGGGAAGGACCATATCGAGTCATCGAGATTACCGGTAAAGGCTCGTACAAACTCGAAGCAGGAAACGGTGCACAGCTACCGAACAACTGGAATGTGACGCACTTAAAGTAGTACTACTGCTAAGGTACGATCTCATTTACCTTTTTAAAATATTGTGAATCGTACTCACACTTGCAGGCAACAACCAAAGAAGAATGTGACTATTAGGTCTGAAAGAACACATTGCACTCTTTTTTCCTTGAATCGGTTTTGTCCCAAATGGGTTTTTCGGCAAGGTTTTTAACGAGATAACTGTAAATCATGCTAACTTAGAATCGAAGACCGATTTTAAATCGGATTCAGTGGTCTCATCAACAATATCCGATCCGTCTCAAGATCGACCTCGAATACTAGGAGCCATCACCCTCAAGACAAGCTTCTTAGTAAGGAAATGAGGAAACTTTGTGCTTGAACAGCCTAGGCTCAGTTGTTGGGATTTATTGTAAGGGCCAAACGGTCAAGTGAACCGTGCCCACGTAGTCTACCTTAGCCTTAGTACAAGCTTTTACACGCTTTCAGTCTTGTACTTTACACACAAAAATAAAAGAAAATTTCTACCTTGCTATTACATATTTTTACCTATTAAAGCATCGAGCCTAATAGATATCCCTACCCGAGGACTATCAAGCCCAAGGGCTATCCCTATCCGAGCCCAAGGGCTACCCCCACTCAGGGACTGCCGTCCTAAGAGGCTACGGCTGCCCTAAAAATGGTATGGAGACGTCCGAAGCCCGTAATCAATACGTAAGGCCTTCAATAAATATTTAAAACCTACCAAAAGGTTATCTTCGGAAAAAGCATCGTCTAAGAACACTTAAGATATTTGGAAAACTTTTGGTCGCTCTGAGTTTTCAAAGCTTCGAGCAAATAAAAGCTTGCATCGAGGTCAGGTTCTGTTTGGGCCTCCGAAAAACAGACGGCCCATTACTACATTTGATTCTATGCTAAGGCTTCAGAAATATTTGCAAGAATGGAAATTGTGAAAAGATGCTAAAAATGTTGAAATTACCCAAAGGGAAAATTTTATATATTCCGGAATATCTTTACAAAGGCCCAACAAAAACGGCCTCAAAATGAACAAAAATATGTACCCAACACAAAAACTAAAAAATCCTATGGCATTCACGCCTGATCTTCACCAGAGCCTGATTCATCACCAGAACCATCGGGGCCTTCAGATTCTTCGGAGCCCTCTTCACCTTCGGGTTCTTCTAGTTTCTTCGCCTCGGCCTCAAGTCTTTTTTCCTCCTTTTTTTTGGCAGAAAAGTCGAAGCCTCGGGCATGGATTTTTTCGAGGGTCACCCTTCGAGACAGCCGCATCATGTATTCGTCCTTGGTCTTCAGGCGGGCCTCAACTGCTTTGACATCGGCCTTGTATTTGGCCACTATCTCTTCAGCATCGGCCGAGGTTGTCTCCAACTTGGACCTCGTTGCTTCGAGCTATTTACCAAGGGCGTCTCGTTCTGCGATGGTCGAACCCAACTGTGCTCGGAGATCATCATTTAGTTGAGCTCGTTTATCAGCTTTCTTCTTCGCCATCCGAAGTTAAACCTCTACCAAAGACAGCTTCGCCTGGGCGGTTTCCTTCTTCGAGGCCGGCAGATCCATCTTGCTCTTTCATTCATCGGCCATGACTTGGATCTCGTCCATCTCCTTTCGGAGTTGGTCGATCTTATGCTGGACCTGGAGGTATTGTCGTTAGCCACTACGACCAGTTCCTCATTTCTAACTTCAAAGACCTTTACCTTTTCAACCAAGTCGGCGTGCTCTCGCCTTACGACCGATGCTTTTTTCTGAGCCCTATCCAGCTCGGCCTGAAGGTTCTTAATGACCCCTTCTTGTTGCTCGCTAAGGAGCTTATACATATCCCTTTTCTGGCACCCGGGAGTTAGAGCTCTTCCTGGGCTTGCGGACCACCCTCTTATTTGGTTTCGCCTCATGAACAGGGGAGACTGAAGGTTTTATCTTCCTTTTCTTCTTCTCCTCCACGGTAGCCCCGGGCTGTCCCATAACAGAGAGATCAACAGACAAGGACACATCCTTGTCCCCTTCTAAAGGCCTAAGTTCGGTGGTTTTAGGCAAACTTACAAAGGGGGGGGAGATAAGTTAGTATGATGTAAGTTAAAAAGCATGGTATTAACTGTTCGGGGAAAGGCCTTACTATGAGAACGGGCCTCCCATCTGCCCTTCAAAAGCTTGTGCCATGCATGCTCAGAGTACGTCATCTGTGTACAGATGCCCTCGATCCATTTCTTTAGCCGGGGGACCGCATTTGGAACCCCGGGCAACAACTGCACAACCACAAGTATGAATGAAAAGAAAGAAATTGAAGAAAACATTGACGCTTGAGAAGAGACTGCACTTACGATATGTGTTCCACTTCTCAGGAAAAGGCATGAACTCGGGGGGAATCAAGTCTTTGGTCTTCACCCAAACGAAGCGTCCCTTCCAGCCTCGGTCTCGGTCTTTAGCGATGCTCGAAAAGGGGGCCTTGCTGGCTCGGCGAGTAAGCTTAATCAGTCTCCCTCGGAAAATTCGGGGACTATATCAATGTAGTAGATGATCGATGGTGAACTGACGAGACTTGATCTTGTTCACGAAGTAACGAATGAGGATCACGATCCTCCATTGAGATGGATGGATCTGTACGAGGCACACCTCGTACCTCTTGCAAAAATCCAGAACAATCGGGGCCACCGGACCCAGTGTGAAGGGGTAAGTGTAAACATTTAAGTACCCCTCCACGCGGGTAGTAATGGCATCCTCGGGCCCGGGGATTACTACATACTTGCCTTCCCAATTGCAGTCCTTTTGGACCTCGAGAAGGACGTCTTCGATCACGGAGCATACGTATCTTGATGCTCCTTCACCCCGGTCCTATTTGCGTAAGGGTTTCTCGACCTTAAAGTTGTCTGCAATTGAGCAGCCCCCGGGAATAAACATTTTCAAGGGAGACTCGGGGCCGGTTCATCGGCAGCCACCTCGGGAGAAGCCATTTCGAGGGTAACTATTTCAGGAGCAATCGTTTTAGTACCGGTGGCCGGTTAGGAAGATGAAAAGGCAACTTGTTGAGGAACAGATTTAGATGTTTTAGACAATGTTATCTGGAAAAGTTTGAAGATTTAAAGAAAGGATATGAAGGTTTGAAAGAACGAGTTTGAAGGATGAAGAACCGAGTATGAAGATTTGAAGGAAGTCTGGGTAAAAACCTAGGAATCACTATGGAGATTTAAAGATCAAAGGATGAAGGTATGAGGGTTTGAAAGAAGTTTGATGATAGCTAGGAAGCTCGGAGGTAGAAGCTTGGTCGAAAAGTAGGAAAAGAACAAAGGATGGAAGCTTTTATAGGGAAGTAGGCGACGCTTCACATTCGGAGGCAACCAACTGGTGATTGACATGTGTCCGAAGTCAGAACGACATGACTGATGGGACGTTTTGACTCCTTCGTCGTAATGTACGGAGGAAGGAATCAGAGAACATCTATTATTTTCCATCGTTTCGGCAAACCTACTCTCTGAGAAACGAAGGGACACTCTGTATATGGGTAAAACCGAGGGTAGTGAGTACCCCGATTTCCCGGTGAGGTGAACGAGGCAAGGACATGACTGCAGGGAATCAGAATCGAAGCCAGGAGCCTCTCGCATCAAGGCCCGAGCAAAACACTTGCCCTCGGGGCCATCGAGACCACGCCCCCGGGTCCGGTTCGAGTTCCAAGACCTCGAAGAGCATTACCGAACGACTACGCATGATTAACAAAGGGCTGAGATATTCGTGTCCAACCAGATATCACGGCGTGAATCTCGGTTCGTATCAGCGGTAGATCAATGATTAACGAAAAGGAAGATTATTTTTTTTTTAGAATTGCACTTAGGATAAAACTCCCCTACTATATAAATGGGAAACTGATTATTTATTAAACGTATTGTAACACGCATACCAATGCAATATACATCTATTCTCTTTGTTTCTAAAAGTTATTCAAAGTTCTTGCTTTCGTTCATAAGTTCTTCATAAGTGTTGAATCGAAACCGAAGGCAGATTTCTTGTTAAGCCTTTAATCGAGCCCGGACTCACTATCATCATTGGTTTGGCTACTTACTCTATCTTTTATTTGCTTATCTAACGTCATTAATCATTTGTATTGAATTAGTCTATATATCCTTAAAACTGTGTATAAATTCAATTGTTATCCATTATTAAGAATAAATACAACCCATTAAAAACCTAACCCACTATACTTACTTCAAAATACCTTCACTATAACAATACCATTAGCACCATACTGCTAGCAATTTTAGATTTCTGGTAATTCCAAAAAAAACGATTCCTTCAAATCAGCTTGTAAAGTACCAAAATCAATGAAATTCAGCTGAATAATTGTTTCTCCACACCTAGATTCTTTCTTAATTTTTACTGTGAAGTCTACGCTGCTTCATTATCTTTTGTAGAAAAACCCAAACTCCATTGTTAGGACATTGAAAATTTAAGAGAAAGGGAAAAGAGACAGAGAGGAAGGATCTAGTCAGTTTGACTTTTTGCTCTCACATATATATTTTTTATACCTATAAACATTTCAATTTTCCTTATTACGTAACCGTAAGAAAAAAATGAAAGAGAAATGGAGCATTCTAAGAAAAAGAAGAATAGAGAAATGGAACAGATATACAAAAGTAAAAGAGAGAAAAGTGTTAGATTGTAAATAATTGGGAAAAAATGTGAAAAGCATTGAAAATTATAAACGTCAAGTGGGGAACTTGGGCAGGAAAAAAAAAGTGGCTAGGAAAAAGCACCTTGGGAAGAAAAAGCACCTCTCGGTCACATGGACTATTATATATATATATATATATATATAAATAAATAAAGTTGGGAATAGAGAAGGTGACGTGGTACCTTTCTATGGCCAGTATTTAACTTTTTTTTACAATATTTTGGACAAAAATCAATATTAATAGCTGTGAAATATGCATGCCAACATAAAACTAAAACTTAATGCAGTTAAATGCTCAATGCTCACACATTAATGAAAGAAAAAACGTTCGAACAATGGCTATCACTATTCAAAGCTTTTATATTCCAAAAACGTAAATGTTGGATAGAAGGCAAAGCGTTAGAAAGTTCGCACATATTGTTTCTTTTCTAGACATTGAGGATAAATCAAATTGTGCTTATGTAATACTATCTGTATCTTTCTCTTTCTGTCCCTCGCACTAAAATATACAGTGATTTACTCAGCTATGAACTCTAAAATTGAGTTATATTCTTGCCGCCATGGCTGGAAGGAAAAGAAGAAAAATGAAGTTGTAAGTTTTCATATATTCTGCTTTATGTAGCTTGATAAGTGTTTTATGCCTTCTATTTTTTAATCATTTTTCTTGAGTTTAAATTGATTTGAAATAACTTGAATTGTACTAAACATTAACTGGGTTTCGATTTACTTTTTGCTTGTCTTAAAGAATTTTTGTCATCTTTCATTCGTGAAGGTATGATCATATTTCTTCCATGCCTTAATATTATTTTACTGTATAAATTTTAATTTAGCATATGCTGGTAATGAGTTTTAATTCTCATTGTTGAGTACCTGCCTTATTGTTTGTATTCAAAATGTCTCACAGCAATATATTAAACTGCGGATGGACAAATAAAACTATTGAAACCTCTACTTTGGTGTTACGGTTGTCTTAATTCAGGTAACTTTTTTTCATTCTGATTTCATGTGATTTCAAAGGAGATTGGGACTTCTCATAGTTCATTCGCAATCTCAAAATTGTAGGTCCCTTTTAATCTTTTTATGTGCTTGCTATTTTATGCATTTGATTTTTTTCTTATTGGTGTTTACGGGATAAGAGAGAATTAAAGAGGTGAGAGTACACTTCTTATAAGAAGATGAGAATTACTACTAATGCTTTCTATGTCTCTTTCAGTAACCTTCAATAAAAAAGGATTCCTTCTTTTTCGCAGTTTTATTTAAAAATCACATCAATAATGCTTTGTATCTCTTTAGTTACATACCATTATTATGCCTCTGAATCTCATTGGTAACCTATCGTTATTATGCAAGGTTTAATGTTGGAGGAGGAATTTGACTATTAAGGTAAAGTTGGGGTATCAAAATGATTTTCACGCAAAAAAATATGGATTAAGAACGTGAAGTTTAATCTATTGGATTTGAAAAAAGGAGTTTTGTCTTCTTTCTTTCTTTTTTTTTTTTTTTTTTTAAAAATGAATGGGTAAGGATGTAAGAAAGGAGAAAGAAACATAAAAAAGAAATAGAAGAAAAAGGTAAATGGAACTGAAAGGGAAGGAAAAAATTAGAGAAAATATTTGTCGAATTTTATTTCGTTGATTTGTGCGATATATTCGATTTTACACTTTTTTTTCTTTTAATTTCTTTCAGTCTAGGTTGTTATCTTTTTCTTGAGCAGGTCTAGAAGACTAGAAACACACAAGAAATGGAAAATTAGAAAAAGAATTTAAAATTAATTTGTTAGACGAAAGATGGATTAAAATTTGAAATTCAATCTATTGGGTTTGAAAAATGTATGAATCCTTAACATATTCGGATATTAATATAAGGATTATTTCGTATGTCGAATAAAGTTTTAACGACCGCGAACAAATTTACTAATTTGATATTAAATTTTCTACAAGGTTCAAAGCAAGTAACTTTTAGAAATGAAGACTAACTTTTATTTTATTTATATTTTCTAATAGCCAGGTAGTGTAGATTTCTCTGCATAAAACTAGGTTGGAATATACATATACACATCGAGCAAAAAACATAACTAGACAAAATTATAGAAAAACTTTCGCTATGTAGCAGCATTAGGTCTTTTACACATAAGGCAAGAAAATATTTCTATTCCTAGCCAAAATTCTTTAAACATTGTACCTTAAATCATGCATCATTCATAGTTTCAGTTACCTACTTCTCCTTAATTAAGATAATTAGTCCTTAGTGTCAGACAATCTTCATATTCGTAACTGTCGTATTCCATATATTCCATATACCATCTATTATTATATAATTAAGAGATGAGAAGCAATTAATAGGAAGCAAACAAACGAAATATCTCGTATACTTCTTAGTGCCATGAAATATCTCGTAAATATAAATTATTTCATGTATAATTACACGTGATGTATAACATGTATAAATTATACCCTAAATAATTCGATTATCTTGATGGTATAACAACTCTACATGTAGTATAACATGTATCTTTTTAGCATAAATCATGTATAATTTATCATATCGTTGTACATCACGTGTAATTATACATGAAATAATTTCTTTTTAATATTGTGGAATGACTGAGAGAAATATACATGCCTAATTGATTGCATATTATGATAGATTGAGTGATTCGAGAAAATAAGATGAGAGAAGGAGATAATATGAAGAGGGAGGAGATCTGATTTCTTTCGACGATGAGAGAGTGTGAAATTCCAAAGATCCCGTGATTTGTGCATTTTTTCATGGTCATTAATTATTTGCTTATCTTTAAGATATGCTCTAAATGTAAAAAAAATCTTCCATTTATGTAAAAAATAAAGATTGCTAATATTTTCTTAAATATTTTTTAAAAAGTGCTCAGCCATGTATATTTATCAAAAAAAAAAATGGACAATAGTCTAGGTGACATTCGAACGGCACCGAGCCAAATTCGGCCCATTAAGGGTCAGTCCTACTGGTCCACGTTTCCGTTAATGAGCATGTTTGGGGGCCGGCGGGTTTTGATTAGTCCTAATATCATTTGATTCCCTCTATCCTTATAAGCTTTAGATATTTTCCTATCTCTAATAATAAAATTGTCAAATTTGATTATACTAGTGTAAATTGTTTTGACACTCCTAAGTAGAGCGGTCAAAAAGACCCACTCTAGCTCAGCCCGAACCCGGCCTCGCAGGCCTTTGAATTTGGTGTGCTAGGACGAGTCGACTCGATATTTGAATGTCCATAAAATGTCCTGCCTAACCCAGCCCTAAGAGGACCGACCCATTATTTTTTTAATCTATAAATATTTTTTTGTAACTTAGAGGGTGATTTGATTGACTTTTAAAAAATAGCTTATAAGCTAAAAGCCAAAAGTCATAAGTTGGTAATACCCAACTTTTGACTTTGGGCTTATTTTACTACTTTTCATGCATAAAAGTAAGTGCTTTTAAATAATTTTTATCATTGTCAAACACCATAAAAACTAGAAAAGTGATTAAAAACCAATAAACACTTAAAATAAGTTAATCCAAATACCCTCTTAGTCCCCTAATCATGTGAATAAATTATGTTTGCTTATGGATGTACAAGAAGCTTAATATTTGACAAGGAATCTCATAATTGGAATGCAGATTCTTTATATCTTTACCTTCTTCTTCTTTAACGTTAAGATAAATATTTTTTAATACTTTGTGTTTCAATTTCTTCTGGTTCAAGGATTGCTTCAGTAAATTTATACGATGAGGTCTTTTAGTTTGGATTTTAGTTCATGTGCTGTTTTCAACATCATAGCACCTAGAAGTTTAAAATTCGTAGAATTTGCTTGCTGTCATAGATCAACATAATTTTCTCTTGATTTCTGTATACGGTCGAAATAGATTTCGGCCTTCTTACATTCGATCGAGTTCAAGTGGTAAGAAGTCAGAGTGAGATTTTAGGAGTGAGCTCCGAAGTCAGTACTAACGAGCCTCGAGTCAGAAGGTTGCTCGAGGAGTCGGCTCGATAACCTTATCGAGCCCGTGTCCGAATCGATCCGCAAGGCACTGCTTCGAGGTCGGAAATACGCGATGCCCATCACGAAGGTCGAACTCGAGCCAAGACCGAAGGGCTCGACCCAGCAATGAGTTCGAGCCAGTATCGAGCTCACACACAAGAGCCGTTGCAACCACACCAAGAGAGAGAATCTTGGCGGGAATCGAGGAAGAGACAAATCATCATGGGTCCTCCACTATATGCTTTATTTTATTATTTTTGGTTATGACTCTCTACTATAAAAGAGGGAATCCTTGTAAGCTATGCACAGACCAAACACACGGAATAGATTGGAACAAAAAGATCTTTTCTCATATACAAAGATCTCCTTGTGCTCGTTTTACTGGATCTTATTCATTCTTTCTGTTCATCATTGTCATTCTCATAATCAAAATACTCGTATTGTTATCTTTATATCAAAGGGTATTACGTATCCTTAGAACCATACATAAATTTAACATTATCCGATTTTTCGGGTAAACAGTTTGGCACCCACCGTGGGGCTAAGGATAACAGTGATTGTTTGATATAAATCTACAGTACACACTAGCTTACAACTTCAAATCAGCAATGGTTTTACCTATCGACCACGAAGCCGGCCTTCAAGGTGAAACCAACAACTTGGCACCCGGGGCCGGAAGGCCACTTGACGATGGCACTGAGGCTCGAATCGAAGTACCCGAAATTCGAGCCGAAGTACCATTGGATGTCAATTCACAAATAGATCTGGAGGCGAATCAATGTTCCGAACCGGAAAGAAGCATTCAAGGGGTACTCGATCCGTAGCCCGAGACACCCATAACGCGGGGGAAATCGGGGCCAGCTTACATATGATCTTCAAGATGCTACAAGCTCAACAAGTAGCGATAGCTCAGTTACAGAGCTAAACTCATATACAAAGCAGACCGGATTCCAATCCGCTTTGAGAAATCACCCCCAGAACGGAGCCCGCCATAGTGAAATCAAACGAGCAAGAATCGGGGACTACTCCCGATATTACTAAATTGCTCGAGAAACTCACAAAACGAGTCGAAGCCAACGACAAGAGAGAGGAAACGTACAATGCCAGGGTCGATCAAATCCCGGGGGCTCCACCAATGATAAAAGGGCTTGATTCGAAAACATTCATACAAAATCCTTTTCCCTCGTGTGCGGCACCAAAACCAATCCCCAAAAAATTCTATATGCCCGAAATTCCTAAATATAACGGTACAACCGATCCTAACGATCATGTCACTTCTTACACATGTGCCATCAAAGGTAACAATTTGGAGGATGATGAGATCAAATCCGTGTTGTTGAAAAAGTTCGGGGAGACCCTCTCGAAGGGAGCAATGATCTGGTATAATAATTTACCACCAAATTCCATCGACTCTTTTTCCATGTTAGCAGATTCGTTTGTAAAAGCACACGCTGGTGTCATAAAGGTTGCGACAAGGAAGTCAGACCTCTTCAAAGTAAAGCAAAGGGGTAATGAAGCACTGAGGGAATTCGTATCCCGATTTCAAATGGAACGCATGGAATTGCCACCGGTCACAGACGATTGGGCCGTACAAGCTTTCACCCAAGGTTTGAACGAGCTATGTCTTACAACAGCACGTCAGCTGAAACAAAATTTGATCGAGTATCCAGCAATAACTTGGGCAGATATACACAACTGATATCAATCGAAGATTAGGGTCGAGGATGATCAGTTGGGAGCCCCGTATGGACCCATACATCAGAACAGGACAACTACTAAAAACCAAAGGGAGATCGATAGAGAACAAAGGTCGAACAAAGACCGATATCAACCGTACGTCGCAGATCGGATGAATAACGGTTCAGCATGCAATACAGTTCGGAACAATCGAAGGATTGATCGAGGGAAAAGTTCTCGGGGACTTATGAGCAAGAGCGGCTTTGATAAAAATGCCGATCCTATAGAAGCACCTCGATTATCAGAATATAACTTCAGCGTTGGTGCATCCGCCATCGTGTCGGCTATCGGACGCATCAAAGACACTAAATAGCCTCGATCGATGCAGACCGATCCTGCCCAAAGGAATACCAATCAAATGTGAGAATATCATGGCACCCATGGCCATAGAACGGAAGATTGCAGGAAACTAAGAGAGGAAGTAGCCCGCTTATTTAACAAAGGACACCTTCGGGAATTTCTAAGTGATAGAACGAAGAACCATTTTAAAAACAGGGATTTTGATAAGCAAAACGAGCAAGAAGAACCGCAGCACGTCATTCACATGATCATCAGCGACGTCGATACCCCTCAGGGACCGGTGCTTAAACGCACTAAAACATCGATTGTGAGGGAAAAGCGATCTCGGACTCAAGATTACGCACCCATGGGGACTTTGTCCTTCGAGGATGAAGATGAAGAAGGAGAAGGAGTCATCCAACCTCATAACGATGCACTGGTAATATCCGTACTCATGAATAAAACTAAAATTAAGCGTGTGTTAATCGATCCAGGTAGTTCCGCCAACATCATCAGATTGAAGGTCGTAGAACAGCTCGGCCTGCAGGATCAGATCATACCCACAACTCTGGTTCTAAACGGATTCAATATGGCATGTGAAACCACCAAAGGTGAGATAATCCTACCAATAAACGTGGCCGGAACCATCCAGGAAACAAAGTTGCATGTGATCGAAGGCGATATGAGATATAACGCCCTTTTCGGAAAGCCATGGATCCACAACATGAGAGTTGTACCTTCGACCTTACACCAGGTCCTCAAATTCCCAACATCGAGAGGTGTCGAAAATAGTGTACGGAGAACAACCGGCCGCAAAAGAAATATTCGCCGTCGAGGAAGTAAAATCAGTATCCCCGCCTTCGCCGATAAAGGGATCGAGCTCAGAAGGAGAGCGGAATACCAAATAGCAACCACAGACGTCGGCTTCGACCCAGCCAGATAACCAGAAGATCGAAGAAGATGATCAGAGGATCCCTCGATCCTTCGTGATCCCCGATGATTCCGACGCCACCAAATCAACAATTGAGGAACTGGAGCAAGTCATACTAATCGAGCACTGGCCCGAACGAAAGGTATACTTGGGAACAGGGTTGAGCCCCGAACTTAGGAAGAAACTTATTCGATTTCTTATTGATAACATTGATTGTTTTGCCTGGTCCCATTTAGATATAACAGGGATCCCACCGGACATAACGACGCATCGGCTAAGCTTGGACCCTAGGTTCAGACCGGTGAAGCAAAAGAAGACCCCAGTCCGAGGAAAAGCACGCATTCATAAAGGACGAGGTAACCAAACTTCTCAAGATAGGGTCCATTCGGGAGGTGAAATATCCCTAATGGTTAGCCAATGTGGTTGTAGTGCCTAAAAAGGGAACAAACTTAGAATGTGTTTGGACTATAAGGATTTGAACAAAGCATGCCCCAAAGATTCCTTTCCGCTGCCTAACATCGATTGCATGATCGATACCACAACCGGCCACGAGATCCTCACTTTTCTAGATGCCAATTTCAGGTATAATCAAATCCAGATAAACCCGGAGGACCAGGAAAAGACCTCATTTGTAACCAAATATGAAACATATTGTTATAATGTGATGCCCTTCGGGCTAAAAATGCGGGGGCTACTTACCAAGGCCTAGTAAATAAAATGTTCGATGAACAAATAGGTAAATCAATGGAAGTTTATATTGATGACATACTAGTTAAGTCCCTGCGCGCAGAGGACCATTTGGCCCACTTGCAGGAAACGTTCGAGATTTTGAGGACATACAACATGAAGCTCAACCCCGAAAATGTGCTTTCGGGGTCGGTTCGGGCAAGTTCCTCGATTTCATGGTATCAAATTGGGGAATCGATATTAACCCCGACAAAATCAAAGCCATCGAAGACATCGCCATCATGGATAGCGTGAAAGCTGTACAAAGGCTAACGGGACGGATTGCAGCCTTAGGCCGATTCATTTCGAGATCATCAGATCGAAGTCACAAATTTTTCTCTCTACTAAAAAAGAAGAACGATTTCGCTTGGACACGGGAATGCTAACAAGCATTAGAGGAACTAAAACGATATCTATCAAGCCCACCACTACTTCACACTCCAAAAACAGACGAAAAAATTTGCTTGTACTTGGAAGTATCGGAAGTCGCCGTAAGCAGTGTCCTAGTTCGGGAAGAGCAAGGTACGCAATTTTCTGTTTATTATATAAGTCGGACCTTAGGAGAAGCGGAAACTAGGTATCCGCACCTAGAAAAATTGGCACTTGCACTGATAAGCGCCTCTAGAAAGTTAAGACCGTACTTTCAATGTCCCCCCATATGCCTATTAACCGCCTACTCTCTTCGTAATATTTTGCATAAGCCCGAACTATCAGGACGATTGGCCAAATGGGCCGGCCAACTCAGTGGGTACGATATCGAAAATCAACACCGTACGACCATCAAGTCTCAAATTTTAGCAGACTTCGTGGCCGATTTCACACCAACCCTCATACCCGAAGTCGAAAAAGAACTCCTGTTGAAATCAGGTACATCATCGGGGGTATGGATCCTTTTTACGGACGAGGCTTCGAACGTGAAAGGGTCCGGGCTAGGCATAGTTTTGAAACCACCCACGGATAACACTATTAGGCAATCTATTAAAACTATCAGGTTGACTAACAATGAGGCCGAGTATGAAGCCATGATTGTAGGTCTCGAGCTAGGTAGAAACTTGGGAGCAGAAGTCATTGAAGCCAATTGTGACTCTTTGCTGGTGGTGAGTCAAGTAAACAAAACCTTCGAAGTTCGAGAAGGTAGAATGCAAAGGTATTTAGACAAACTGCTTGTCACTTTGCACCATTTCAAATAATGGACTTTACGGCATGTTCCACGAGAACAAAATAATGAGGCTGATGCGCTTGCGAATTTGGGATCGTTGGTCGAGGTAGATGACTTGGGCTCGGGGTCTATTATTCAACTTTCGAGATCGGTAATCGAAAAAGGTCACGCCGAGATAAATTCTACAAGCCTAACCTGGGATTGGAGAAACAAGTATATTGAATACTTAAAGAGCGAAAAGCTCCCATCGGACCCTAAAGATTCTAGGACCCTACGGACAAAAGTTGCTCGATTCACGTTGGCTTCAGACGGAACGTTATACCAAAAGACATTCGATGGACCATTGGCAGTATGCTTGGGTCCGGGAGATACCGATTACATCCTACGGGAAGTGCACGAGGGCACTTGCGGGAATTACTCCGGTGCCGATACATTAGTTCGAAAAATAATCAGAGCAGAACATTATTGGAACGATATGGGCAAAGATGCGAAGGAATTTGTTCGTAAATGTGACAAATATCAAAGGTTTGCGCCAATGATCCATCAACCCGGAGAGCAACTTCACTCAGTCCTATCCCCATGGCTGTTCATGAAATGGGGAATGGATATCGTCGGCCCTCTGCTATCGACCCCAAGTAAAGCCAAATTCATTTTATTTATAACTGACTTTTTTTTAAATGGGTTGAAGCACAGGCATTCGAGAAAATAAGAGAGAAAGAAGTTATAGACTTTATTTGGGATCATATCATATGCTGATTCGGGATACCCGCCGAAATAGTATGTGACAATGGAAAGCAATTCGTTGGTAGAAAAGTAACAAAATTCCCCGAAGATCACAAAATAAGAAGGATACTATCAACACCATACCACCCCCAGTGGGAACGGACAGGCCGAATCAACGAACAAAACTATCATTCAAAACCTAAAGAAGTGGTTGAAAGACGCTAAAGGAAAAATGGAGAGAAATCCTGCCCGAAGTCCTTTGGGCGTATCGAACAACGTCAAAATCTAGTACGGGGGCGACCCCATTCTCCTTAGTATATGGGCTCGAAGCATTGATACCAGTCAAAGTCGATGAACCCAATACCAGATTTTGATTAACGATGGAAGAATCAAATAACGAGGCTATGAATACCAACCTCGAATTATCGGACGAAAGAAGAGAAGCTGCTCTCGTCCGATTGACCGCCCAAAAGCAGCGAATCAAAAGATATTATAACGGAGGAACCAAGCTCCGCTATTTCAAGCCCGGGGACTTAGTGTTAAGAAAAGTCATCATCAATACCCGAAATCCAAACGAAGGAAAACTAGGACCATATTGGGAATGACACGTATACATCGACACGTGCTCGCATCGACCCGGGACGGATGAAGGATTCTCAACCTTAAAATCGATCTTTAGAGTAGATGGGCCGGGAACGTAGTCATAGGTGGACGGCTCCACCGATGCCTTGTCGCCGGACGGCCGTAAAGAAGAAGCTTTCTCCTTCTGAGGTACAGTTTTTGAAGTTTTGGCCATTGATATGAGAGGAATAAAGACAAAGGGAAGTGAAAAATTGACGACACCAAAACTCTGGTAGCGACGAGATAGAAAGAAAAGATGAGAAAATTTGGGGGAGTGAATGCGTAAAAGTGGTAAGTGACAGATGTAGGAGTTATTTATAGGCTCGCATCATGGCGGTTCAATATCAGAGATGGCCGACCGCCATCTGACAAGCATTAAATACCTTGAAAGGCTAAATCGATGGGACAACTATCACATACGTCATAATCGATCCCTGTTAAAACGTCGGCTTATGACCCGATCGAACCACCAAAAATCACATCGATTCTCACTGCATCCTTCGTGAGAAACGAGGGGACTATTTGTATATGGTCGAAATAGATTTCGGCCTTCCTACGTTGGATCGAGTTCAAGTGGTAAGAAGTCGGAGTGGAATTTTGAGAGTGAGCTCCGAAGTCAGTACTAACGAGCCTCGAGGCCGAAGGTTACTCGAGGAGTCGGCTCGATAACCTTATCGAGCCTGTGACCGAATCGATCCGCAAGGCACTGCTTCGAGGTCGGAAATGCGTGACGCCCATCCCGAAGGTCGAACTCGAGCCAAGACCGAAGGGCTCGACCCAATAACGAGTTCGAGCCAGTATCGAGCTCACAAACAAGAGCCGTTACAACTGCACCAAGAGAGAGAATCTTGGCGGGAATCGAGAAAGAGATAAATCATCATGGGTTCTCCACTATATGCTTTATTTTATTATTTTTGGTAATGACCCTCTACTATAAAAGGGTGAATCCTTGTAAGCTATGCATATACCAAACACACGGAATAGATTGGAACAAAAAGATATTTTCTCATATACAAAGATCTCCTTATGCTCGTTTTACTGGATCTTATTCATTCTTTATGTTCATCATTGTCATTCTCATAATCAAAATACTCGCATTGTTATCTTTATATCAAAGGGTATTACGTATCCTTAGAACTATACATAAATTTAACATTATCCGATTTTTCGGGTAAACATAGTTGTTTTTAGTTTTTACTCTTTTTTACTTTATTCTTTATATCAAAATTTAAATTAAATTAGTTTTTAGGCCACTGGCCATATAATACTTGTATATAAAGTTGTCAATGGTTCGATTCGGCCGGTTATTTTATAAAATTTGTACCATATCAATTTTTCGATTATTTTATTATGTATAACCAAAATTAGACTTTTAGAAACTGTACCAATCATGTCGGTTTCTCTTCGGTATTGGTACGGTTCGGTTAATTTTCGATATTTTTTTAAATGTCACTTAAAAGTCACTAGTAGAAGCAGAATGCAACAACATACATACTTTTATATGACTTAACAAAACTCTCTAGACATTTTTATTATTTAAAGGGTGATGAATTAAGAAAACATAAAAGATGACCAGAGTATAGATCCATCAACTATTCTACAACAGTGTAAAAGAAACTAAGCAAAGACAAAGAAAATATAAATCACATGAGTGAAAAGTTATTAAGTAAGTTGGGACTCAAGAATAAAGTCTATAGAAGATTAAATATTCGAAAATATAAATTTAAATCATACGAAAGAAAAAATATTCAATACATTATAGTTTGCTACTTATGATCGCTAGAATACCTTGTGTCTTGCTAGTGAATATGGTGGAAATAATTTAGTTTCAATAGTAGTATAATAGGTTTATTGAAAATAGCCTCTCTATCATCACAAGGTAGGGATAAGGTCTGCGTACACATTACCCTTCTCAGATCCCATGGTGTTGGATAATACTGGATATGTTGTTGATGTTGTAGAAGTATAATAGGTTTGAGAATAAGGATTTTGAGTTTAGTTATATGTTGGCTTGTAATCGTTCTCATAATTCAAGGCCCAAGAAAAATGTTAATGCTTTATTATTTTAAACTTAATATATAAATATATATTTTTCATGTAGATTTATTCGGTGCGGTTCGGTACTACCCTAATTATCGGTACGGTTATAGATTTATATAAAAACCTATGATTTTATTAAAAGAAACCTAAAAATCGATTTGGTGCGGTACAGTTCAGTCGGTTTAGTCTATTTTTAAATATCCATTAACACCCCTACTTGTATAGAGTACTAACTCTTAGGACACATGAATGAGAATTAAAACCCACCGGGGAACAGGCGTATTCCATCATGCAAGTGATCGGGGCAAATGTACAGATAACTATTCTCAGGGATGCTATTTAGAGATTAGGCAATACTTATTTTGTCCTGAAATTTTAAACTAAAAATCTTAACTTCAGGAAATCTCAAGACATTTTTGTCCTAAAAAATTAAATTGAAAAACTGAAATTTTAAACAGAGCAAATGCTTGAATATTAAATTTACACTGTTAATCATTTATGGTTTCTTGCAACTTGTGGCGATTTTAACCCATAAAGATTTTCTACTTTTTCAACTTGAATTCCACTGCGTATTTACCTTTCTCACACATTATTAGTATATTTCTCTTGGATGTTGTTACCGAAAAATGTAAAAGACATGCTTAATACGTTGAGCCATTAACTATTAGTTTGGAAAATATTGGGCTGGAGATAGGGGCGGCATAATATGGGTAAATCCGAAATTCAACCCGAATTTTCGAATTTTTTGAATTTTTGGTTTGGATTTTCAGATTACGGATTGGATTTTGAATTTCGGATTGGATATTGGATTTGGTACTTCGAATTTTTGGATATCCGAAAATCGAAAAAAATTTATTCTTAATATTTAGTCCATTTATCGGAATTTTTTCCTTCCTATACAATATTTGAAACTTATTTACTAAAATTATCCAAGTTTTGTATATTACCCGCCCTAAACAAGTTTTTCTTACAATTTATATACAATCCATTATTAGTACCTTAAATTAAGAGATTTTTCGCTTGGAAAAGGGCGTAATTGAAGGGAATGAAATTCAAATTGTTCTTTCATCTAAATAAGACTCCTTCCAGTTGTGTGTTACCTATTTTAAGCCATAATTAGCGTAACTCTTCTCTATCTTTGCCATAATTACCTATTTTAAGAAAAGAATAATGTATGGTACAACGACATACAAATTAAAAATAATTAACTTTCATACAAATTTTGATATATCTACAACAACATACATACTAAAAATAAATTTTATACAACTAATTATACAGTATACAACTTATTACAACTTTCATACATCATTCTTACCAAGTTAAATACAACTACAATATCATACAATGTAAATACAAATTTCATACAAATTTTATATAATATGTCTTTTGTATGTATTTTGTACTATATAATTTGTATATATTTTGTATGTTCTTGTGCTTCTTCTTCGAATTTCAATTAGAAAATCAGCCAAATCAAATCTAATCTTTACCAAATACTCTCAAAATTGAGATATAAACTCCATAGAATATTTTCAATCGTTTGCAATGACATCCAATCTAAACAAAAAATATTTTTTGAAAATCTGAATTCGAATTCAAAGTTTCGAAACTTTTTAATGGCTCTCAATAGTGGAGAGTCAAACACCTTCAAAATTTATTGATTGACAATTCAATTCGAATAATCCAGCCAAATAATTAATATACATTTACTGCTAGCCCGCATCGGAACACCAACAAGAAAAAAGGGAAGTATAGAAAAGCTCCAAACTCCAGCCATGGCAAAATTCAAATTGATAAAAAATTAATCCCTTTCACCGCCATTGTTAGAGAAAATTATGAGCTTTAGAAGAAAAATTTTGTAGAATCGATGTAGAGAGAGAGTTTGTTTCAAAGAGTGAAAGAAGAAAATCCATTAGAAAGATTGGGTTTGTCCGGGTAAGTAAGGAATTATGAGGATTTTTCGGGATTTACTAAATTAAAAGGTTACAATCAAGGGATACTCATTTAAAACTAATTTGTATATAATTGGTAAATTGTATATAACCATGAAAATAAGTTAAAACTTGATTAGGGAGGGTAAATAAGTTTCAAATATAGTATAGGTAGGTAAAAATCCCTTATTCATATGCCAATAATAATAAGTTCAATACCCTACCCATTAGATATTGTCTCATATTACTACTTCTTATCGATTGCGTTAATGTCTGTTGCATTTCCTTGATAATAATTTCATTACTTGATATTTTACTTGGATGATTGCGGTGAGAATGAGGAACTTTTTAGACAATTTAACATGAGTCCTTCGTTTAGATATTTATTTTTGTAAAAAGATGAAACATCCCAACTTATAAGCTCAAAATCAAAAATTTAAAATATCCAAACCGATTAATCTGAAATCGAACTTAAAAATCCGATCCAATCTGAACTTATCTGGATTGGATTTGGATTGCCATTTCTTCACTCCGAAAATCGAAAATCCAAACCGAAATTTTCATATCCTATCTGAACTGCCCGAATACCCACCCCTAGCCGGAGATCGCAGTCGAATCACCTAAATATGATCCCATTGCAATAAAATTATGTATTGAGTCAAGAAAATAAAAAATATGAACAAAGTATCAATATATAATACTTAGTGTAGATAAGTTGCTTTTGCCAATAATCAAACTACTTAGTGTAGATAAGTTGTTTTCGCCAATAATCAAACTCATTTCTTCATTAGAAATCAAGAACAAATTTTCAAAATTCATAAAATATGAGGAAATTCTTCAAGAGTGAGCTTCCTAAATCAACATAATGTATTGTTTGTTTGTGCAGTCCGGTGCGCTAAGCTCTCGCTATGCACTGTATTCGGGGAAGGGTCGGACCACAAGGGTCTATTGTACGCAGACCCTGCATTTCTGCAAGAGCCTGTTTCCACGGCTCGAACCCGTAACCTCCTGATCACATGAAGACAACTTTACCGGTTACGCCGAGGTTCCCCTAAATCAGCATAATGTGCGTGATTGAAAAACACGATACTCAATAAAATGGATAAAATCATCTATATATATATTCTTTTAAAACAATTTAGATTTTAAAAATATAAATCTTTAATGTACTTCTAGATTTTAAAAATAAAAGTGCAACACAAAAGACTAGATTTGACTGATGGGAGTAAGGAGAAGGATTGTTTACATCAAAGTTAATTAAGTTCATTAATCGTGAAGTCAATACCCGAACCTATTTTACACTTGCGGGATGGTGAAATACTTCTGCTTGTTTTTCTTGCCAAACAAACACCACACAGCAAGGATTACTTGAGGTGCGTTCTTGACTTCTTTCCCTTCTCCTCTCTTCATATATTTATACTAAAACTCATCTTTCTTGGCTATTTCCTCCTCTTGAATTTGACTGCAGTATCCAATAAATTAAAATGGTTAGTTTAAGCATAATAAGCTACCAACGAAACTTGATTAGACTGCATCCATCCCAATTTATGTGACGGTATTTGACCGAACACAAAGTTTAAGAAAGAATGAAAAACATTTGAAACTTGTGGTTTAAAATGAGCCATAAATATTTATAAAGTTATAAATCATCTCATTAAGGGTAAGAGGGACATTATTGTTAAAGTACTAAATATAGAAATGTGTCATTGGGGACTAACTAAAGAAAATAGTATCACATAAATTGGGACGGAGTGAGTAAGAAAATACTTGATAAATAACACCATAACATACGGGCAAAGTCTAAACCAAAATTTAAACTCATTAAGTTCATATCTAGTAATTGTGTGATTTTAAGAACATTTTACATGTATGAGTATAATTCCAGTCAAAATCAATGTATTCAGTTGAACTCGTTGCATACATGTTCCCTAAGGTGTTTGTTGATGGAATTATTTATTTATTTAATTAGCTTTTGTTGGATGTAAGAACAAAGTCTTACATTGACAATTGAAAGGGGAAAAAAATGCTATATATGGATATTCTTTGTAGAAATGTATCTTTGGGCCAGCTTATCCCATCAGATTTCTAAAACATCTTAGAGAACTTCTTTTGACCACTTCTCAGAAAATCATTTTTGTGAACACTTAACAAAACAAAGAAAAGCTTTGTTTTACACAAAATTTTCCAAATAAATTATCCAAACACGTATATGATGCATCTTAACAGATAAAACTTATATAACAAAGTGTTACCTCAGATTAGCATTATGCGCTTTCGCATACTATGGAAGCTTTGATCCTTTCAACAGTGCATTTGATGAGACTATTAACAGTTGCAACTGATCCAAGCGATAGTTTCGCAGTTGGGACTGAATCAACTAATATCTGAAATGCAACAGTGAGTAACGAACCACCCGCAGAATTAGTCTCAAGATTAATTCCAACACCATTAGTAGTAGCAGAACCGTCAGGGAGTATTGCAAAACCAGAAGGCAAAAGAGCCACATAATCAGGATCGCCACCACTTAATACCACATTCATTGCTGCTATATCAACCGGCGCGTAAATAACGTACGAGCCGGTTGAATCAGTGCAACTCTCTTGGAGTATCAGCATATTATTCTGGCTTGAGTTTCCACTCTACAATAAGAAATTAAATTCCCAATTTCATTAGCATTTCTTGTTTCTGATATAAAATATTCTGATGTCAAGTAGGATATAATTTTCGATAGCCATCTCATTAATAAAAAAATTGTGTAATAAATTGGATCCATCTGCCCGGCAAGCAATTTCTTAGCAAAAGGCAGCCCAGTGTACTAAGCTCCCGCTATGCGCGGGGTCCGGAGAAGGGCCAGACCACAAGAGTCTGTTGTACGCAGGCTTATCCTGCATTTCTGCAAGAGGTTGTTTCCACGGCTCGAACCCGTGACCAGGGCACATGGCAGCAACTTTACCAGTTACGCCGAGGCTCCCTTTCTTAACAATTTCTTAAGAGAGAAGCAGATATATAGAGTACTTACATTAACGCGCAGTAGAGAGACACTGTTGCCAGAATCACGACCATTTGCAATATGTGCCATTTCTTGAACTAGGCCACCATTTGAAAGAATATCCCACTGCACACGGTTCAGAAATCGTAGTAACTCAGTTGGTTAATTATCAGAACTTTCACTTTGTTGGTGAGGGTTTGCTTCCTTACCGTATAATAATCCCCTTTCACTATCCCTATATATAATTAAAAAATGAAAATGATGTGCATGTATAATATATGCAAATCAATTGCTTCATCAATATTTACCTCATTTCTCGAATTCTCATTCCGAAGAAAGTCAAAAACTCTCTTAGTAGGAACTGGCAGCCAAAATGAAGTAGCTGCACTCAGTACAATACCAGGAGGTCTTCCTGGATCATCTATACTCTTTCTGGTCATTACTCTCACATCATCAGCACCACTTCCAGATAATGTTGTCCATGTGTGAGCCGTTGATGCACCAACGCCCGCACAAAAGCTCATCACCATTCTCTCAGCAAGTTTTAACATACTTTTTCTACCTTCTGGACTTGTAATGACTGCACAGAATTAAACAAGAGAAATCATGATTTCAAGAAAATTTAATTTCCAATTACTCCCTCTCTCCAATTTTATATATATAGTGGGGTTCACAGTAAGAGGGTCAACTGAACAAGCTCATTGTATGCTAAGATTAGTACTCGCTTTGTTCCAGTTTACGAGAACCTATCTCCTTATTAGTATGTTCCATAAAGAATGATTCCTTTCTAAATTTAAAAACAGTTCAACTTAAACTTCTAATACTACCTTTAGTGAGAAGCTTTTATAGACACACAATCACTCGGGCATGTTTAACACCACAACTTTCAAAAAAATTATAGCCACACAAATGTTATGACTTGTTTAACACCACAAGTTTTAAAATTATACGTACCATCTCCAGTTGGGATGTTATTGGCCATTACACTTGCAAGTCGTTCACATTGTCTATCTAATGTTGCTACCCATCGTTTAGCTCCAAACGCGAGGCCTGAATTCACAAGAGGTCTATAGATGCTGTGTACAGCTCTATCGTCCACCTCAACATGTTCGATCCACGTTATCTGTTATAACCGATTAAAATAGATTACTATTGTAAATATGTATGTAAGTTAATTTTATTGAAGTACAATGTATAGTGTGAAACTGTTAGAATTTTAGGAGTGGCTTTACCTTAGAGTAACCATTTGGCAATTCTTGAATTAAACAACCAGATGGCCTTCTTCTACAACGTGACACTACTGAAGTAGGGCGCAAATTGTCTAAGGAAACATCAACCACTGCCCAAGTCCCATCAGCATGTTGTTTACAGTATCTTACGAAATAGTTTTCACGAGTTGGAACAAGCGGTGAGGGGACTTGGAACTCAGCTGTCATCTAAAAGTGAAAAATAACAACAAACAGGTATTAGAAAGTAAAGTACGGCAAGTTGATCCGAATATCACAGTTATTATAAAAAAAGAAAAGAAAAAAAGAAAGAAGATACTCTAGGCCGAGATACTCTAATAGAGAATAAGACTTTTTCTCATTTTAGGGATGTCAATTAGGGTAAAAAATGTAATTAATTCTACCTGTCCAAACTTGGGTGAGTTAGATTAGCCCATCTAAAAGATTGGGCTAAATTGAGGTACACATGTAGCTTAAATTGACTCATAAAAGAAGTCATCAAAATATAGAAAAATTAATTTTATGAGTTTAAATTTAATTAAATAAAAGGTATTTAATACCTTGACTTTGTAAATAAATAATTTACTCCTACAACAGAACAAATAATTAAATAAAAAATATTGACCGCGGATTGTTTATTATCATTCAACTCCATTTATTATTTTAATCCGCTCAAATATAGTCCAACCCAGTCATGTGACACACCATCTAATCCCTAATATAAACATTTCTTTAACAATTACTCTTTTTGGGGGTGGATTGGGGTGGGGGTGGGGGGTGAATTAATAAAATTTAAATCATACCACTTGCAAAGCTCCATTGTAGTTTCCTGCGACGCCAGTCGATAAGACTTCCAAAGTCGTTGCTTTTGATACTAGCCCAGCGAAAAAACTTGTCCATTGGTTCTGAAATCATTACGACATTTATCGTTAATTAGTAGTTGAACACCAAAATATATAATTGCATAATCAAGACTATATAATACAATTCCTACCACATCCATCAAAATTTCCACTAAATTAATGTGATTCATAATGACAACGGCCGATTCTCGTGACGCTTCAGATTTTAATCCCAATGACTTTGGTCCAACCCCTCGAGGAAATGTCCGAGCATATTCCTCCTCACTTAAAATCTCAGCGGAATTTTCTGAACTTTGAATCCACAAGGGTTCTCTAGTTTCAGCCAGTCTAATTAATTCCTCCATTGCTGCAACAGCTAGTTCAATAATCATTGGTTTATCGGCATCTGTAGGGCCAGAAATTGATCTAAGAAGGTCACCAGCATTGTACATTTCTCCTAATTGATGACCAAAACTTGCCACTCCAAGATCAAGTGAACGAGTTGGTGGTATAGGAGAAGGAAGTTGAGGATAATTAAGCATTGGTTTCCCAACATATTTTGCTGCAATCCCAGATATCCTGTCAATCTACAAGAACCATAAAATTAAATTATGTAATTAGCAGTGATAACATGGACTGTCTATACATTAGAGGTGGCAAAATAAACTTATTCTTTTAATAACATGCCCAACCCACCCAAATTTAAACCAGATGGGTTATGACCTGTTTGTTGAATTGACCAAACTGCTAAACCCGAAATGATCCATCAAAGTATTGAGGCAAAACGGGTTAAAATATGGGATTTTAACACAAATAGCCAATATACATAGAATATACACCGATTATACATATTTATACACATAGAATATATGAATTATACATATATTATACATCTGTCGGTTATTTTTAGTTTAAGTGATTAGGTGGGCAGCTATTTAGATTAATTCTTCTTAAAATATTGCAATCATTGCGTCAAAATGCAAACCCATTACCATCTTAACCCAATCCACCTTGACCTCCGCCCGTTTATTAATTTGATCCATTTTTAACCCCCGAAATTTGAATCAAACTCGTTCTTTTGCCACCTCTATTATATAAACACGCGCCTTTGTGGGACAAAAATTGACATATTTAAAAATTGAACTTAACGACTCTAAATTCTGAATTCGCCATTCTTGAGGCATAGGTTTTGATTAAGTACCTCTTCTCTTAGACGAGCATTTTCAATCCTCAAGTGCTGCTCATCAAAAGACATTTCGCCAATGGCAGCCGGCCCTCCACAATTTGGACATGTAGCAGTGCTAAGGGCTTCTTTATACCTTATGTTTTCGGCACGAAGTTTTTCATTCTCATTCCTCAATTGTGTGTTCTCATGGCGTTCGTGATGAGCCTGGGCAAAATGAAGAAAACAATGTCGTTGTACTGCAGTTATTACATTGAATGCTGGCTTTTAATGCTATTTTAAATTTTACGTTTGGAAAAAAGATGCAGAAATAGAAAAGACTAGCTAATTACCTTCATTTGAGTACGCTTGTTTTGGAACCAAAACTTTATTTGCAAAGGCTCTAACCCTAATCTTTTCCCCAAGTCTTTCCTTTGTTTATCATCCGGATGAGGGCATTCTTTGAAAAACCTGTCAAATGACCAATTGATTAATTGCAATAACAACAACAAGAACGACAACAACAAATCTTGTATAATCCCACAAATGGGGCCTGGAAGGGCAGATAGTTCGTAGACCTTACCCCTACAGTGAATGTAGAGCGGCTGTTTCCAATAAACTCTCGGCACGCGAAAAAATGAAAATTATTTTTTGTGAAATTATGTCAATATAGGAATTGCTTACGCTTCCAATTCTTGGATTTGATGTTGTGTATGCCGATGGTATTGTTTTTTCTTGGGACGTTTATTAGGATCTTGATCATCTCCAGAAGGGGCTAACTCCGTGGTATCAGCGCCTGATTTGCTCTCAAATTCATCATCTCGAATCAAGTCCATCTCGTTTTCTGATGTTTTATGGCTCAAATCTAGCAAAAAATTATGGCTATCGAACATGTTTTGCTGAAACATCTTGACGAACTTTTCCTTCTTTGCAAAGCTAACTAAAGATTTTAAATCTGCGCCGAAACACAAAAGTAAAATAAATAAATCCATCTCTATGAACACACCAAAAATAGTACCCTAGTAGATCTTAAGAAGTACAAAAACTCAAGAAATGAAGATCAAAATATTGACATGTACGTGTATATAACTAGCTTAAAACCTTTCAATTAATAATGTGAAGAGGTGCATCTTTGTTTCCAATAATTTAACTTGAATAATCTCTATTGCCTATAATAGCTTAAGATCCAAGCAGATCCCAAGAATAGGAAGAGATATGATAAGAAAAGGGAACAGATAAACATGCAAGAATATAGAGAGTCAGCCAAGCCGCTGCTAAAACCACTTTTTTCAATGGATTTTACGACAGTGAAAATTGAACTCACACCTTGATTCTTACCGATACTATTAGACTGTAAAAGTTGGTGTTAAAACCACTTACTTTTCTCGAATTGAGCTTTTCAAGAAAACCCAAAAACAACCCTACATCTTGTTTCCTCCACCTTCAAGTCATACAACAATTTCTATCTCCTTTCTATATATGTAGGTAGCTGTGTAGTAGGAGGTTTTTTTGGCCTTTTGGTTTTGACTTGTTTAGAAGGTTAGGGCATAGAGTTTTGTATAGATAATATTCTCTGGTTTTATCCACGGAAAAGACTAATGTGAAAAACTAGAAGCAACAAACAAAGGAAGAAATGTCTCGGTTGTGGGAAGTCAAACAAAGAGTTTGGGAAAAGACTAAAATGAGAAAAAATTTAGCAAAAAAACAAAGAGCGAGTTGACATAGTGTGAACTCGAAAAACTGCTTATTGTTTTTCACTCTTTTTTCTTATTCACATTTATGTACTCATATAACGTCTACGAGAATCTCGGTACACTTCAACTTCACTGACATTTCTCTTTCTGCAAAAAATATAACGGAAAAAAAAGAAGAGGAGAAAATGGTAAGTCTCAAAAAAAAAAAAAAAAAGTGAAACTTACTACTACTACTAGGAGTACTAATTTTTGAAGCCTTGTAACAAAAGCAAGAACATGTTTTCTAGTATTAGGGTTAGAGGAGAGAGGTTATATATGGTTAAATCTGGTTTTAAAGCAAAGGGTTATACCATTTGGAGAGTGAAAAGGTAGATATGTTCTTAGGTGCAAACACATTTCTTGTGACTAGAATTTAAGAAGAATACTTGGGACAAGTATGAAAAAGAAAGAAGATAGACTTAATACAGAGAGAGGTGCTTTGGACTTTGGAGAGGATGAAGAGAAGGTGGAGAAGTTGTGGCAGCAAAGGAGTTATTGCAAAGCGTATTGAGAGGATGCAATAGCATTTATGGCTGCTAGAGCTGTTAATGTTGTTGTTGAAGAGAGAGGGGCAAAGAGAGTAGTTGTTTAAAGTTTTTTTTCTAGGGCGATGTAGACATTTTTTCATCCTTAATTAGTGACTTATATCGGCTATGGTTAGTAGAATCTAATATTTTGATTTAACATAAATTTGAGTAATATTTCAGCAAATATTAAATTTTGAATTCGTAATTTGAAGGTGCAATGAGTTTGACCGCTAAAACCTTAATCTTCAATCCGCTTCTATGCTTTGTCAGAGATTTCGACTTCTTAATAATGAGAATGGAAAATTTTGTTATTGTAACTATCCGGCCGGTCGTTCTGAGAATTAAAACCCCGATCCTCCTAATATTTGCTTTTCCCATATTTGTTTCTGCTTTTGGGACTTGCCGGAATGATTGGTTATGAAATTCAGAGAGTTTTGGGATACTTAGTCCCTAATTGTGAGTTTAAGCCTTAGAGTTTGGACCGTAGTCGGAACTGTGTGAAGACGGATCCGGAATAGAATTCCGTCGACTCCGTTAGCTCCGCTGAGTGATTTTGGTGTTATTCGATGTGGTTTGAAGGCTCGACTAAGTTCGTATGGTATTTTAGGATTGGTTGGTATGTTTGGTTGAGGTCCCCGGGGCCTCGGGTGTGTTTCGGATGTTTAACGGAATGAACTTGGACTTAGAGGAATTTTTGGATTTGCTGGTTCTGGTGTTTTCGCACCTGCGGTAGGGAGTCTGTAGGTGCGGCCTCGCAGAAGCGAGACTGGGATCGCAGGTGCGCTTTTAGGCCACGGATTCAGTGGTCGCAGATGCGACGAGTGAGCCGCAGGAGCGGAGCCGCATCTGCGGAAGGGCAATCGCAGATGCGGAGGTGAGAAGGACCTAAGGTTCCGCAGAAGCGGACGATTGAGCGCAGAAGCGCATCCGCAGTTGCGGACTCATGCGCGCAGGTGCGGACCCAGCCCAAGTAAGTGGATTTCGCACCTGCGATGGATTGTCCACAGGTGCGTGACCGCACGTGCGGTCCTAGCTCCGCAGGTGCGAAAATCGCTGGGCAGGAAAGAGGATTTCGAGGGTTTGAAATTTCATAACACAAAATTCGATTTAGAGCTCGGTGGGAGACGATTTCTCAAGGGATTTTGAAGGAGAACTATTGGGTAACTAATTCTAACTCTATTTTGATCATAATACATGAATCTATTATTGTTTTTCTTGTCTAATTAAGGAAATTGAGGGTAGAAGTTTGAAAATGGGGGAAAATATTCCCCAATTAAAAATCTGAGATTTGAATGGGAATTTGACGTCGGATTTAGATAATTTTTGTTCGAGTGAACTCGTGAGTGAATGGGTGTTCATAATTTATAATTTTTACCCGATTCCGAGACGTGGGCCCGGGGAGACTTTTTTTTGGGCGTTTTTCCTAATTTCACGCTTTAGCTTCGAATTAATTAGCTAAATTAGTTACTTGTAGTTATATTTACATTATGCAATTAATTTGAATAAATTCGGGCCATTTGGAGTCGGATACTCATGGCAAGGACTTTTTATCGAGGTGATTTGAGCGGTTCGAGGTAAGTGGCTTGCCTAACCTTGTGTTGGGACTTTTTTCTTAAGATGTTTGATATTAATTGATGTGTGAGTGCTGTGTACGTGAGGTGACGAGTACGTACATGGGCTATTATTGCAAAAATCCCATTTTTTTTCCTTTCTAATTCATAAACTGTTTTCCCTTATTAAATTGCACTAATACATTTAATTGTTTAGCTTAGATTAGAGGAGCATGCTTACGTGATTCAATTGCCTATTTGACATTATGTGCGCCATGCTTAGTTAATTCCCTATTTTCCTTATCCGTATTCAGTATAAACCGTATAACTCGATGTCACACCTGTCATTTTATCTTGCGTTGCATATTTAAATTGGGACTACGGACGTATTCCGGGAGATCCCCCTATCTTGCATATTTACTTTGGGACTACGGACGTATTCCAGGAGATCCCCCAGCACTACATATTTACTTTTGGACTACAGACGTATTTCAGGAGATCCCCCAGCACTGCATATTTACTTTGGGACTACGAACGTATTCCGGAAAATCCCCTTGTACTGTATATTCATTTGGAACTACGGGACGGTATCCCGGAAGATTTTCCACTGTGTTTACCTTATTCTGAGCCGAGGGCCCCCTTAACTATTAAATTTTCGAGGATTTACTTTAACTGCGTTACCGTAAATTTTACTTATATCTTTTACTATTTTAATTTATTATATTTACTCCGGTAGGGCCTTGACCTGACCTCATCTCTACTCGACCGAGGTTAGGCTTGGCACTTACTGGGTACCATTGTGGTGTATTCATGCCCTTCCCTGCACATGTTTTCGTGTGCAGATTCAGGTGCGAGCTATCAGCCTCAGGGTTAGTGCGTGCTGCTGATTTTAGGAGACTTCAAGGTACTACTGCTTGCGTCCGCAGATCTTCGGAGTCCCCTTTTACTCCCTCGCCTAGAGATTTTCTTTATTATCTTCAGACTTTTGTATAGAGCTACATAGATTATAGCAGCTTGTGACTTAGTAATATTTCGGGTCTTGGAAAATTATTTTGTATATGTCGAGTGGTACTACTCTTGGCTATTCACAATATGTTGTTTATCTTTAAAATGTTGTATTTTTTTTATATTTTTCGTAATATTAGGCTTACCTAGTCGTAAAGACTAGGTGCCATCACGACACCTTACGGAGGGTTAGTTTGGGTCGTGACAAGTTGGTATCAGAGCACTAGGTTCATAGGAGTCGCGAGTCATAAGCCAGTTTATTAGAGTCTCGCGGATCGGTGCGGAGACATCCGTACTTATCTTCGGGAGGCTATGTAACTGTTAAGAACAATCACATTTCTTTGATTTCCTTGTCGTGCGAGTTATTAACACCAAAAATTCTCAGATTCTATTCTATTCTTTCTCACAGATGGTGAGGACCCGTACTAGGAGGACCGACGATCAGGCACCCAAGTCCCCTGTCAGAGCTGCCAGAGGCTGGGGTCGGGGTAGAAGACGACCACGCGGTGCAGCCCGAGCACTTGCGAGAGCTGCGTCAGAGGAGCCCCCAGCAGCTCCAGCTGGAGGGCCAACACTAGAGATCTTTATTGCTACTCCAGCCCTCCAGGAGACTTTAGCTCAGTTCATGAGCATGTTCGGCACTCTGGCTCAGGCTGGACTATTTCTGATAGCTCCCGCTACATCTCAGGTCGGGGGAGGGGCATAGACTCCCACAGCCCGCACTCCTGAGCAGGAGGTCCAGGTTGATCAGGCCCCAGAGTATATTCCTATGCCCCCAGTGGCTCCGATTCAGCATGAGATCAGGCTAGCTACTTCTGAGGCAGAGCAGCTCAGACTTGAGACGTACAAGAAGTACCACCCACCTACTTTCAGCGGACTAGCTTCAAATGATGCTTTGGGTTTTCTTGAGGAGTGTCATCATATTTTCCGCACTATGGGCATTGTGGAGACGAGTGGGGTTTCTTTCACCACTTTCCAGCTAAGGGGAGCGGCATATTAGTGGTGGCATGCCTATGAGCTGGGTAGTCCGGACGAGGCAGCCTCGCTCACTTGGACTCAGTTTTCAGAGATGTTCTTGCGTGAGTATGTTCCTCAGAGTCTCAGTAGCTCACTATGATTGTGTCGGAGTATGCAGTCTGTTTCAGTGAGTTAGCTCGCCATGCACCGACTCTGGTTGCTACAGTCAGAGAGAGGGTTCGTCGCTTCATTGAGGGACTCTACCCTAGTATTCGTACCAGTATGGCCAGGGAGTTGGAGATGGACATCACTTATCAGCAAGCAGTGAGCATTGCAAGGAGAGTGGAGGGCATGTTTGCCGGGACAGAGAGGAGAGAGAGGCCAAGAGGTCTTAAGAGACTGGTCACTATTTAGGAGCTCGTGCGCCAGCAACACGCTATGGTAGGGGTTTTGTGAGTCGCCATGTTCATTCAGCTCTTCCAGCAGCCAGCGGTGTTCTAGCTCTACTTAGACCTCAGGAGCCCTATTATGCACCGCCAATATCCAGTATGCCTCCTACTCGAGGTGCTACTACCGGCCAGTCCAGCAGGCCAGGTCTGAGTCAGTCTCAGCCGTCGCGTCCTCTTAGAGGTTATTTTGAGTGTGGTGAGACTCGTCACATGGTTAGAGACTGCCCCAGAGCCAGGAGAGGTACACCTTCACAGACTTATCAGCCTCCACGTGCTCCACCGGGTCCTCCGGCCATTCTTCCAGCACCAGCAACCACCCCACCTCCTCAGCCAGCTCGAGGTGGAGGTCGGGGAGGTCGAGGTCGCCCTAGAGTGGGAGGCCAGGCTAGGTACTATGCCCTTCCAGCCCGTTTAGAGGCCGTTGCTTCATATTTAGTCATCACAGGTATCGTCCTTGTCTGTCATAGGGATGCATCAATATTATTTGACCCATGCTCTACGTATTCATATGTGTCTTCTTATTTTGCTCTACATTTGGGGATATCTCGGGATTCTTTGAGTTTCCCCGTTTATGTATCTACTCCCATGGGAGATTCTCTCATTATGGACCGTGTGTATCGGTCGTGTTTGATTGCTCTTAGTGGTTTTGAGACCGGAGCTGATTTGTTATTACTCAGTATGGTAGATTTTGATGTTATCTGGGGCATGGACTGGTTGTCGCCCCATTATGCTATTCTTGATTGTCACGCTAAGACCATGACGCTGGCTATGCCAGGTTTGCCGAGATTAGAGTGGAGAGGTACCTTAGAGTATACTCCCTGCAGGGTCATTTCATTTCTTAGGGCTCAACGAATGGTTAAGAAGGGGTGTGATGCATATTTGGCCTATGTGAGAGATGTCAGTATTGATACCCCTACAGTTGAGTCAGTTCCAGTAGTGAAGGACTTTCTAGATATGTTTCCAGCTGATCTTCTGAGCATGCCGCCCAACAGAGATATTGATTTCGGCATTGATTTGTTACCGGGAACTCAACCCATATCTATTCCTCCTTACCGTATGGCTCTTCCTGAGTTGAAGGAGTTGAAAGAGCAGTTGCAGGAGTTGCTTGATAAGGGTTTTATTAGGCGCAATGTATCACCTTGGGGTGCTCAGGTCTTATTTGTGTAGAAGAAGGATGGCTCTATGTGTATGTATATTGATTATTGGCAGTTGAAAAAGGTTACAGTGAAGAACATGTATCCTTTGCCTCGCATCGATGATTTATTTGATCATTTACAGGGTACCAAGGTGTTTTTCAAGATTGACTTGCGATCTGGCTATCATCAGTTGAAGATTCGGGAGCCGGACATCCCGAAGACTGCTTTTAGGACCAGATATGGTCACTATGAGTTTCTTATCATGTCATTTGGGATGACCAATGCCCCAGCAGCCTTTATGCATTTGATTCACAGTGCTTTCCGGCCTTATCTTGATTCCTTCGTCATTGTGTTTATTGATGACATCCTGGTATATTCCCGGTCTCGGGAATATTATGAGCAGCACCTGAGGACCGTGCTTCAGACTTTCAGGGAGAAGCAATTGTATGCAAAATTTTCTAAGTGTGAATTCTGGCTTGATTCGGTGGCATTCTTAGGCCACATAGTGTCTTGTGATGGGATCAAGGTAGATCCGAAGAAGGTGGAGGTAGTTCAGAGTTGGCGCAGACCGTCATCAGCTACGAAGATCCGCAGTTTCCTTGGTTTGGCGGGGTATTACTGTCGCTTTGTGGGGGGATTTTCATCAATTGCAGCGCCTATGACCAGGCTGACCCAGAAGGGTGCTCCGTTCAGGTGGACCGAGGAGTGTGAGGAGAGCTTTTAGAAGCTCAAGACAGCTTTGACCACAGCCCCAGTACTAGTATTGCCTGCAGGTTCGGGGTCCTACACTGTTTATTGTGATGCCTCGAGGATTGGCCTTAGAGCGGTATTGATGCAGGATGGTAGGGTGATTGCCTACGCGTCTAGACAATTAAAGGTGCAAGAGAAGAATTATCCGGTTCATAATCTCAAGTTAGCAGCTATTGTTCACGCCTTGAAGATCTGGCGTCATTATTTGTACGGTGTTCCTTGTGAGATCTACACTGATCACCGAAGTTTGCAGCACTTGCTCAGGCAGAAGGACCTTAATTTGCGTCAGCGGAGCTACTTAAAGACTATGATATCACTATATTGTACCACCCGAGGAAGGCCAATGTAGTGGCCGACGCCTTGAGTCACCGGGCAGATAGTTTGGGGAGTTTGGCACATCTTCCGATAGCTGAGAGGCCCTTAGCCTTGGATGTTCAGGCCTTAGCCAGCCAGTTCGTGAGATTGGATATTTCAGAGCGTAGCCGAGTATTAGCTTATGTGATTGCTCGATCTTCTCTCTATGACCGTATCAGGGGGGGCCAGTATGATGATCCTCATCTTCTAGTTCTTCAGGACAGGGTTCAGCGAGGTGATGCCAGAGATGTGACTATTGGTGATGATGGTGTGATGAGGATGCAGGGCCGGATATGTGTGCCCAATATAGATGGGCTTCGGGAGTTGATTCTCGAGGAGGCCCACAGCTCGCGGTACTCCATTCATCCCAGTGCCGCGAAGATGTACCAGGATTTGAGACAACATTACTGGTGGAGGAGGATGAAGAAGGATATAGTTGGGTTTGTGTCCAAGTGTCTCAACTGTCTGCAGGTCAAATGTGAGCACTAGAGACCGGGTGGATTACTTCAAAGGTTAGAGATCCTAGAGTGGAAGTGGGAGCGGATCACCATGGACTTTGTAGTTGGACTTCCACAGACTTTGAAGAGGTTTGATGCTATTTGGGTGATCGTGGATCGGCTGACCAAGTGAGCTCATTTTATTCCAGTGTTGACCACTTATTCTTCTGAGAGGTTGGCTAAGATTTATATCAGAGAGATTGTCCGCCTTCATGGTATTCCAGTATCCATCATTTCAGACAGAGGTACACAGTTCACATCACGGTTTTGGAGAGCCGTACAGCAGGAGTTGGGTACTAGGGTGGAGTTGAGCACATCCTTTCACCCTCAGACGGACAGGCAGTCCGAGCGCACGATTCAGATTCTTGAGGATATGCTCTGTGCCTGTGTGATGGAGTTCGGAGGGTCATGGGACCAATACTTTCCACTTGCAGAGTTTTCTTACAACAACAGTTATCAGTCCAACATTCAGATGGCACTGTGTGAGGCTTTGTATGATAGGTGGTGCCGGTCCCCAGTGGGATGGTTTGAGCCGGGCGAGGCCCGATTGTTGGGTACCGACTTGGTCCAGGATGCCCTGGATAAGGTGAAGGTGATTCAAGAGAGACTTCGCACAGCCCAGTCCAGGCAGAAGAGTTATGCGGACCAGAAGGTTCGTGATTTGGCATTTATGGTTGGTTAGCGGGTCTTGCTTCGGGTATCGCCTATAAAGGGCGTCATTAGGTTCGGGAAGAAGGGCAATCTGAGACGAGGTTCATTGGTCCTTTTGAGATATTGCGGCGAGTTGGGGAGGTTGCTTATGAGCTTGCCTTGCCTCCCAGCCTAGCAGGAGTTCACCCCGTATTCCACGTGTCTATACTCCGGAAGTATCACAGTGATCCGACTCATGCATTAGATTTCAGCTCAGTCCAGTTGGACAAGGATCTATCTTATGTTGAGGAACCAGTAGCCATTTTGGACAGGCAGGTCAGAAAACTCAGGTTAAAGAATATTGCTTCAGTAAAGGTCCAGTAAAGGGGTCAGTCGGTCGAGGAGGCTACTTGGGAGACCGAGCAGGATATGCGCAGCCAATACCCTCATCTTTTCATAGTTTCAGGTATGTCTTTATACTCGTTCGAGGACGAACAATTATTTTAAGAGGGGGAGGATATAACGACCCGGCCGATTATTTTGAGAATTAGAGCCCCGATCCCCTAATATCTATTTTCCCTATATTTGTTTCCGCTTTTGGGATTTGCCGGAGTGATTGGTTATGGAATTCAGAGAGTTTTGGGACACTTAGTCCCTAGTTGTGAGTTTAAGCCTTAGAGTTTGGATCGTAGTCGGAACTGTGTGAAGACGGATCTAGAATAGAATTCCATTGACTCCGTTAGCTCCGTTGAGTGATTTTGGGGTTAGGAGCGCGACCGGAATGTGTTTTGGAGGTCTGTAGTAGATTTAGGCTTGAATTGGCGAAAATTAGTTTTTCTACGATTTCGGCCGATAGTGAAAATTTTGATATCGAGCTCGGAATGGAATTCCGAAAGTGGCTGTAGGTTCGTAGTGTCATTTTTAACTTGTGTGTAAAATTTGAAGTCATTCAGACTAGATTTGACGTGTCTCGGCGTCGTTTGTAGAATTTAGAAAATTTTAAAATTCTTATACTTGAATCCGTGCTTAATTCATGATTTTGGTGTTGTTCGATGTGATTTGAAGGCTCGACTAAGTTCGTATAGTGTTTTAGGATTGGTTTGTATGTTTGGTTGAGGTCCCGGGAGCCTCGGGTGTGTTTCAGATGCTTAACAGAATGAACTTGGACTTGGAGAAATTTTTGGAGTTGCTAGTTCTGGTGTTTTCGCACATGCGGTAGGGAGTCCGCAGGTGTGGCCTCGCAGAAGCGAGGCTGGGATCACAGGTGCGCTTTTAGCCCAGGGAGTCAGTGGTCGCAGATGCGATGAGTGAGCCGCAGAAGCAGAGCTGCATCAGCGGAAGGGCAGTCGCAGATGCGTAGGTGAGAAGGACCCAAGGTTCCGCAGAAGTAGACAATTGAGCACAGAAGCGCATCCGCAGGTGCGGACCCAGCCCAAGTAAGTGGACTTCGCACCTGCGATGGATTGTCCGCAGGTGCGTGACCGCATGTGCGGTCCTAGGTCCGCAGGTGCGATAATTGTTGGGCAAAAAAGAGGATTTCGAGGGTTTGAAATTTCATAACACAAAATTCGATTTAGAGCTCGGTGGGAGACGATTTCTCAAGGGATTTTGAAGGAGAACTATTGGGTAACTAATTCTAACTCTATTTTGATCATAATACATGAATTTATTGTTGTTTTCCTCGTCTAATTAAGGAAATTGAGGGTAGAAGTTTGAAAATGGGGGAAAATGTTCCCCAATTGAAAATCTGAGATTTGAATGGGAATTTGACGTCGGATTTAGATGATTTTTGTTCGAGTGAACTCGTGAGTGAATGGGTGTTCATAATTTATAATTTTTACCCGATTCCGAGACGTGGGCCCGGGGAGACTTTTTTTGGGCGTTTTTCCTAATTTCACGCTTTAGCTTCGAATTAATTAGCTAAATTAGTTACTTGTAGTTATATTTACATTATGCAATTAATTTTAATAAATTTGGGCCATTTGGAGTCGGATACTCGTGGCAAGAACGTGTTATTGAGGTGATTTGAGCTGTTCGAGGTAAGTGGCTTGCCTAACCTTGTGTTGGGACTTTTCCCTTAAGATGTTTGATATTAATTGATGTGTGGGCGCCGTGTACGTGAGGTGACTAGTACGTACATGGGCTATTATTACAAAAATCCCGTTTGTTTTCCTTTCTAATTCATAAACTATTTTCCCTTATTAAATTGCACTAATATGTTTAATTGTTTAGCTTAGATTAGAGGAGCATGCTTACGTGATTTAACTGCCTATTTGACATTCTGTGCGCCATGCTTAGTTAAGTCCCTATTTTCCTTATCTGTGTTCAGTATAAACTGTATAACTCGATGCCACACCTGCCATTTCATCTTGCGTTGCATATTTAAATTGGGACTACGGACGTCTTCCGGAAGATCCCCCTGTCTTGCATATTTACTTTGAGACTACGGACGTATTTCGGGAGATCCCCCAGCACTGCATATTTACTTTGGGACTACGGACGTATTTCGAGAGATCCCCCAGCACTGCATATTTACTTTGGGACTATGAATGTATTTCGGAAAATCCCCTTGTACTGTATATTCATTTGGAACTACGGGACGGTATCCCGAAAGATTTTCCACTGTGTTTACCTTGTTCTGAGCCAAGGGCCCCCTTAACTGTTAAATTTTCGAGGATTTACTTTAACTGTGTTACCGTAAATTTACTTATATCTTTTACTGTTTTAATTTATTATATTTACTCCGATTGGGCCTTGACCTGACCTCCTCACTACTCGATCGAGGTTAGGCTTGGCACTTACTGGGTACCATTGTGGTGTACTCATGCCCTTCCCTGCACATGTTTTCGTGTGCAGATTCAGGTGTGGGCTATCAGCCTCGAGGTTAGTGCGTGTTGCTGATTTTAGGAGATTTCAAGGTACTACTGCTTGCGTCCGCAGATCTTCGGAGTCCCCTTCTACTCCCTCGCCTAGAGATTTTCTTTATTATCTTCAGATTTTTGTATAGAACTACATAGATTATAGCAGCTTGTGACTTAGTGATATTCCGGGTCTTTGGAAATTATTTTGTATATATCGAGTGGTACTACTCTTGGCTATTCACAATATGCTATTTATCTTTAAAATGTTGTGTTTTCTTTATATTTTTCGTAATATTAGGCTTACCTAGTCGTAAAGACTAGGTACCATCACAACACCTTACGGAGGGTTAGTTTGGATCGTGACAGTTATTTTCTCTCTATTTATCATGTTGTAGTTCTTGTTGATCATGTTGAGAATGATCACCTTAATCAGAATTCATTAGTGAGAAAATTTAGTTGATGTTTCTTTCAACTTATGTCGTTCAATGGAAATTTCTCCAAACTTAAGTTTTTGGAAAATTTAAACGGACTCAATATATTTGTATCTCGCTTCGCATATAATGCTTTTTAATACAAATTCAATATCTATACACTAATTACATATGTGTTTTTACTCTAGTATGAATGTAGTTTATATTTATAATTAACAAGTAGTAACATGTTACTTACCTTATTTTAGGTAATAAACTTACATTTAATACAAAAATTTCATGAAATTAGCTTATAAATGATTTTCAATTGACATATCTAATATCTTTCCGCACTTTATCATGGTATTTTGTTCCCTAATCCTATGTACATTATCATTTTATGACTTCTTATTTATTTAGTATTCATGCTATAACAAATTGAAGAATGCTACTTTTTGACAAATTGACAACTTTAATTAACCTGTACTTCATAATTCTCATTGTATCATTTCTAGCACGGTCACAGTAGGCCATATACATAAGATCAACATTAATAATTACTTAATGTAAATTGATAGCTTATTTCTGTGCTTTATTTTGGAAGTCTATTTATCGAAGAAAATATAGAAGGATAGAAGGGGAAAAAGAGTATAGCGATTTTTTCTCACCATCCGTTTCCCTAAATCCAAGATTCAGTTGAGCACAATTGCTAGAGTTAAATGCGTTCTATAAATGCAGAGTATATGATGGCGATTTTGTTTTTCCTTATATATATATTTCCTCAGATATATTTGAGTACTTAATATGATCACAATCCTTCTTTCTTATTATTCCGTTCGTCTCGAATTATTTGTCGTGATTTCTAAAAGTAATTGTCTCAAATTATTTGTCATTATAAAAGTTCAACACAAAATTAATTTTTTTTTTATTTTACCATTAATAATAATTGTTCTTGAAGATGGAGATAGCACATAAATAGGATAAATATTCAATGAAGATATATTATATCTTAAGACATAAATAAGGGTAAAATAGTCAAAAATCCCTTCTAATTAATATTTCTTAATAGCCGTGTAAAAGAGAAATATGACAGATAATTTGAGAAGGAAGGAGTATATCTGTAACATACTATTTTCATCAATATTAATCTTTTCTTTTCATCAATATTTATCTTATGGTATCATTTATAGACGAGTACTTTTCTGTACCAGGTTTAAATCGAAAAAATTAAAATCCCGAACTGACTTACATGCAGAAGCCAAGAGATTATTGGAATCGAATTTATGACGCTATTGAGGTTTAGATAATTGAATTGTTTGCAGAGATTTGTAAGTGGATTCTTTACTTTGAAAGCAACAAAGGGTCTTAATATAATTAAATAATTTAAAATATTTTTCTCCGATAACTTAAATTTTTAAATGAGATGGTTAAATTATTCAATATAGTATTAGAGCAGATAACAGATACTGGGATCAAATCTCACTGCTATCCAAAAAGAAAACAGCAAAAAGAAAAAAAAAAGGTCTCACATGTTTCGCTCATGAAAATGAACCACTTGTGAGCAGGCGCGTTGAGACGTAATATAATTAAGTAATTGAAAGTGTAGTCTCTCAAACATGTTAAGCTTTTAGATGAGATAGTCACACGACTCAACGGTAGTTCTTGGGATACTTATTTTAGATAATTCCAAGCATAGCTAAGTTATTGACATGTAAAAAGAAAATATTGACGCTACACAGTCTTCTCATGTCATTTTTCGGAAATACTATATACATAGTAATATATAGCCAAACAGTTTCCCTTGAAAAATTGAATCCAAGAAAATGTGCTCTTATATATAATCATAGTGGACAATTGCAAAGGCGGATCCATGATTAATGAAGTGTTATGAGTTCAACCTTTTAGGTTTTTAGCCTTTAATTTATTATATTTTTGAAGTTATACATTCATATATACAATTTATTACAATTTTAGTGAATTTCTATGCATAAATTATTTTTTGCATCCACAATATTGGATTCAGATGAACCGACAACTTAAATCTCCACCAGCTTCCCTGGTCGATTCGGACAAACCCTTTTAGTAGGCATTTTTGAAGGTTATTAATTCTTCAGTCGAAACCAACCAAACCAAACGGCCGGAGGTGAATGTTAGAGGGAGGAAGTAGCTGTTAGATGTGAGATAGTTTAATTTTATGGATTTAAGTTATATATTGATAATATATTTTTATAAATAATATTCATAAATTTTAACTTGTGATAATTAGTTATTTATTAGTATTTAATTATCGAATTACTAAGTAATGCTTATAAAGAGACTTATATGTAATTACTTAATAAATGATTTCACTATGTAAATACTTTCTTACCGTTAGTGCATAACATAAAATCTAATATCACATCCATGTTTATTTGCCAGGACCCTATGTGAATACCATTCAGAAAATCTAACTTTGGACAAAACTTATCCACTAGAAGCTCAAAATTTACAAGATCTGTCCTTCTCTCATCTATACTCCATCATTCATACTAACATTAGCAATGGTTTAAGTAAGCAGGTTGCCATGAATTAATGCACTTTGAATAACATAGAAAATGAATAACTAAAGGGTGGTTTACAAGTTAGGGCTTCATTTCAAAATCAAATTACTACGTCCTTAAAGTCAATTTTGGTGACAACTGAGATTTAAACATGACATAAATGTAGCATCGACCGGGGTCAGTTATATGGATTATGTGGCTCTTTACAAACTTGTTTTTAGTTTTATGATCCTGTCTCTTTTTTTTTTTTTTTTTTACACCTGAGAGATGTACTTTTACACGTAAGAGATCAGTCTTTTACACATAAGAGATCTAAAAATATTATTTTTTTAATTTTAAAATTATAAAAGGGCATGATGTACAAATAGTACAATCTCGACCGTCACTATTAGTGTCTATAATGTAAATGGCCCCTACATTATCAAATGACTAAATAAAAAAGGACAAAAATACAAAATTAGTCGATCGGTCAAAATTAATTACATTTGCTTACCAAAAAGTATATAAAATATATATTACAAAAAATATACATTTTGCCGACTATTATTTTAGAAACGGATAAAAATATATGACCGAAAATATAGACTTCAATGGACCACTACAAGTTGTGGCAAAAAAAGTATATGTGCTGATCAAATTTCATGGCTAGCTAATTTGCAATGAGGATAAAAAGAAAGACAATAATCTTTTTCTTCTTAATATGAAAAGTTTTAGAATTTGAATGAGCATAATATCAATTACTTTAAACTGACTTATTTTAATATGTTTTTATATACTTTCTCATTAATTTACTTTCTGTGTTTAAAAACAAAAACTCCAATATCTGGTTGGAATTAATAAGAGTAATTTTTTCCTTAGTCTGTTACATACACATTGCTATTTTAAGAATCGTCAGAGAATTCAAGTTTTGTTAGATTCAACATGCATGATTATTACATGCCAATACGCAATTAATTTTAGCATTTGTGACCAATATTTCCATTCTTGAAGCAATTAGAAAGCTTTCTCATGCTTTACCTAATAAGGACAAGGAAGTGTCTCAGTGCGTAAAGAAAATAAATGTCATCATAATTGCTGTAGGGCCATACTGCTATCCCTTTTATTTCAGCTGTCATATGACTTTTAAAATATAATAAGTAAATATATAAGACTAAATAAAGACGTAGACAACTAAGGTTGTCTTTCATTTAGATATTTTAATTAGTCTACTACAGGTGTTCAATATTAAGGTATCTAAACAAGCAATTATAACAACTTTAGCTGTTTCCGTATCTGTGATTGAACAAGGCTTGATTAAGGTATCTAAATAAGCAATTACAACAACTTTAGCTGTCTCCGTATCCGTTAAGCCAAAATACAAATATGAAAAACTCAACGAACATCATGATCTCATATTTCCTCTAGTTATGGTTGTTATATATTTTGTTCTTTTAAAATAAAAACACTTTTGAAAAAAGTGTTAGGATAAAAAATAATTTGGTGTCATGTGGAAGCTAGTAAGCAAACCTTGAACAACGATAAATCATACAACAAAAGAGAAATATAGCAAAAGAGACATAAATATTTAACGTGGTTCGACCAATTGACCTACGTCCACGGTAGAGATGAGCACCACTATATAAAAGAGAGTACAAAATATCGAGAGAACAACCTTACGATGAGGCGAACACAAGTGACGCACTGGCCTCATTTGTTTTTTTTTTTTAAGATTAAGACGTCTGAATCTGAATACACATCTGAATATCAAAATGTGCATTAAGATTAAGATATCTGAATTTGAATACACATATGAATATTAAGATGTGAATACTAAATGATTAACACTGTTTGTTTTTTAACATCTGAATATATAAATTTTATCATAAATTTAAAATTAATAAACACAAAATTCAAACAAAATACTAATTAGTCTAATATACTATCAATAAAATATATATTTAATCTAAAAACATTTCATTTTAATTATGGCTACAAAATGAATGGGGGAAATGGTGATCACAAAATTCTCTCTCTAACCTCTCTCTCATGGTGCTCGGTGTGCGATAGCTAACGTGCGCCTCTGTGTCTTCGACCATGGCTAGGGGATGGGGAAGAGGACGACGATGAGGACGAGGTCAGAACAACAACCATTAGTAGTATTTGGTAACTCTGTAGGTGCTAGATTACCAGTAGCTGTGACGACAACTTCTTCTTCGACTGCAACAGGGAATCCTTTGCAGAGTGATAAATCGGTGGTATCTTCTGAATGGGTGGCACCTGAAACAATCCAATCTCTGGGCCGATTAGACCTTACTACTCCACCTCCTTCTGCGGAAAAAGTGGATGGTGGTAAGGGGAGCTCCAATGAAACAGTATCTACACCTAAGGTGATTGAGGAATTAGATCGAACATATGGTATGCCTAATGACAAAGGGAAGCTACCTGCATGGATCAGCTTGTTTAAGAATAACAGGTCAGCGGAGAATGGTATGGCTCTATCCTATATCCCCTCTCAAATTGTGGATGGGCATTCGATTATCCAATTGGAGAAAGTTGAGGTTGAACAGGAGACATTGAAATGGCGATGTGTGCTAATAGCCTATTTCATAGGTGTTGTACTAGGTTATAATATCATGCATAGATTTGTTAGCCAAAACTGGGCACAAGCTGCAAATCTTGATCTATATCTCCATGACGAGGGTTACTATGTGATTAAGTTCCAAACTATTGAAGATCTGAATGCAGTCTACTATTCTGGACCATATTCAATCAACAATAGACCTATTATTCTTAAACCCTAAACACCTAAATTCGATTTCAATACTGAATTCCCTACTGAGATTCCACTACGGATGAAATTCCCAAATCTCCCTATGAATTGTTGGAGTAGCAACTCCCTTAATAGGATAGCAAGTGTTATTTGAACTCCCATCTTTGCAGATGAATGTACTTCCAAGAAGACACGAATTTCCTATGCTAGGATGCTTGTTAAAGTAAATGTCACTAGAGAATTGCCTGAAGCAATTACAGTGCTAGATCCAAATGGTCGGCAATTCACCCAGGAAGTTATATTTTATTGGAAACCTGAGTTCTGCCAACTATGCCAAGTAGTGGGATATAAGTATCCACCTCCTCCTAAGCCTGACACTTAGAATCATGCACTACAGGAAAGAAGAAGAGAACCAAGTAAGGTTACGATGGAATGAAAAACTAAGAGACTAGTCCCTCCAAATGCTACTGCACCTAATATTCAAGTAGGTGCTACTAGTATTGAGATGATCAACAATGTTCCTAAAGAAGCTCCACCTGCTACTTATGTAGTAGTTTAGTGTGTTGAGCAAAGTAAAACTGTAGATTCTCAACCTCATGCACAGAAGGAGAAAGTCTTGATGAGCAGCCCTAAGCTTAATTTAGCAAATTTCCCTGCCCTAGGCCCTGCATCATCTTCTGGTAATGTGTTAGTAAAAAAATGGAATAGTGTGAGTCTTACACTACCTCCTGATAAAGGAGGTGGCTCCAAACCTTCATTATGAATTGGATTTTTTGGAATGTTAGAGGTATGAATAAGAGGTATAAACAAAAGGAGTTGAGAAATTACTTCAAAATAAAGAACATTAAGCTTGCTGGACTAGTTAAAACAAAAGTTAAATGACCCAATGCTAAACAAGTATGGAATAATATTTTTCCTTGCTGGAGATTGGAAAACAATTACCAGAAGGCTATGAATGGGAGAATATGGTTACTATAGGACAAAAATCTATATGAGGTATCTGTATTGAAATTGGATGATCAATTATATAGTTACAGTAACTTTAATGCAATTGAATATATAGAGGCTATGTCTCAAGGATTGAAACAGGTTGCACTTGGAGTTCATGTTCCCTAGCTGATTATAGGAGACTATAATGCTATGCTCCTCCCTCAAGATAAGATATTTGGGAACCCAGTTACCTATGCAGAGATCAAAGCCTATACGGAGTGTATTACTGATCTTCTACTGTCTGAATTACAATGGAAAGGGGAGTATTATACATGGTCAAATAAGCAGAGTGGTGTTGATAGGGTCTATAGCATAATAGATAGAGCATTTGGTAATCATGAATAGATGTTGCAATGGGGGCATGAAGTAACTGAGTATGAACTTTATTTCATTTCTGATCATTCTCCTATGATCTTTTCCCTCAAGATTAAGGCTAGAAACATCAATGTCCCATTCAGATTCTTCAATGTATGGACTGGTCATCAGGATTTCCTGCCTATGGTGCAACAAAGTTGGGAGCAGAAACTAGATATGTGGCCTATGAAGGATATATGGTTAAAGCTTAAGTTGCTTAAACCTTTATTGAAGCGGTTGAACAATGCAGAACTCAAGAGTATTTCTCAGAAAATTGTCCTAGCTCGAGAGGAACTGCAGCTAACTCAGGAGCTGATAAATGCTCTATGTACTGACCAGCACTTGGGAAACGAGAAACAGATCTTGCTTCATTTGGATAAATGGTCACTTGTGGAAGAAAGTTCTCTTAGGTAGAAAGCTCGCGCAAAATGGATAAAACTTAGGAATGCCAATACCAAGTATTTTTCAGCTTTGGTTAAGAAAAGAACACAAAAAAGCAGATATTACATCTTACATCCCTTACTGATGCACAACTGAATGATACTCTAGCTATAAAGAAGGAAATTATTGCTTTCTATAAATACCTTATGGGTACAACTTCCCCTTCAATCCCAACAGTTAACAGACTCACAATGATAAAAGGTCCAACCCTCTCTCAACAACAAAGAAAGGGAGTTATGTGATGATATTACTGACCAAGATGTATGGTATGGATTATAGGCCATAGAGGATAACAATGCTCCAGGTATTGATGGGTACAATTCTCATTTCTTTAAACAAGGTTGGCCAATACTGAAGGATGAGGTTACTCTGGCAGTTAAACGATTCTTTACATCAGGGAAAATATTTAAAGCTATTAACTGCACTACGATCACTTTAGTTCCAAAGAATTCTAGTCCTCTGACAGTAAAGGAGTATAGACCAATTGCTTGTTGGACAATACTGTATAAGATTATAGCAAAAATCTTGGTTGCTAGGACTCAGAAAGTTATACCTAGTATCATTTGTGATGCTCAGACAGGCTTTATTCCAAGAAGGAAAATCTCGGATAATATTATCTTGGCCTATGAATTAGTCAAAGATTATGGAAGGTTTAATCCATCTCCCAGATATATGGTGAATATTGATTTACAGAAAGTCTATGATTCAATAGAATGGCCATATTTGAAGGAGGATATAAGTGAATTGGTGTTCTCTGGCAGATTTATCTCGTGGATAATGGAATGTGTATAAACTATGAATTATACTGTGATGGTAAATGGGAAAACTACAAAGACATTTGATGCTGCTAAAGGATTGAGACAGGGAGACCCCATTTCTCCTTATCTATTTGCAATGGCTATAGAATATTTGAGCAGGAAGCTACATAAACTTAGGGATGACAAATCCTTTAACTTCCACCCCAGATGTGCCAAATTGAAGATCACCCATCTGAGCTTTACAAATGACTTATTGTTATTTTCTAGAGGTGACCTGAAGTCAGTTAATGCACTTCACCAAGCTTTCAAACAGTTCTCAGAAGCTTCAGGGTTACAAACCAATCTACAGAAAAGCTCTATCTATTTTGGTGGAGTTGATCACGTGCAAAGAGATAGAATTGTACATAAGTTTGGCATTCCTGCTGGTGATTTACCTATTAGGTATCTAGGAGTTCCCCTATCCACTAAAAAGATCTCATTTATTCAATAGCAACCTCTAATAGAGAAAATAGTATCCAGAATAACCTCCTGGACATCAAAGAAACTCTCCTATGTTAGGAGAGTTCAACTGGTACAATCTATTCTTTTTGGAGTCCAATCATATTGGTCTCAACTATTTCAAATGCAGTTAAGGTCCTTAAACTTATTGATGCATATTGTAGAAGTTTTGTGTGGTCAGGCACTGAAACTATTACAAAAAAGGCCCTTGCCTCTTGGGAAAAGATGTGTTTTCCCAGAACCTTTGGAGGATTAAACCTCTTTAACAGAAGGATCTGGAATAGAGCTTCTCTAGCTAAGACACATTGGGACCTTGCTCATAAAGATGACAAATTATGGATCAAATAGATCCATGAGTTCTACCTCAAAGGCCAACTCTTACCACAACCAAAGTTCCCCAACAAGCTTGTTGGATCATGAGAAAAATCTTGGAAGCTCGACAGACTTTGTTGCAAGTGCAGATAAGAAAGGGGCCAGGCAGCCCGACCAAATAAATTTATGAGCAGCTGCTACCTAGTTACCCCTAAAGTACCCTAGAAATGTATGATGTACAAGAATGATGCTAGACCCAATGCCAAATTCATCATGTGGCTGCAGCTACAAGACAAGCTTCTCACTACTGATAGGCTAGCAAAATGGGGGATAACTGTTGACTTAGAATGTGTCATGTGCCATACTCAACCTGAAAATAGAAATCATTCGTGCATGGACTGTGATTTCGCTATAACAATGTGGAATATGACTCTCATATGGCTTCAGAAGCAGGCAGGGCCAACCACTAGATGGAATCAACATGTAGCTTGGATAATCCAGAATGCAAAAGGGAGGACTCAACAAGCTCACATCTTTAGAAGTGTCTATACAGAATTTGTCTATGCCATTTGGATGGAGAGAAATCAGAAGATCTTCGAAAAGAAGTCAAGGGACTGGGAGAGTATAGCTAGAGAGATTGCCTACTTGTCCAATGTTAGAGCATCTCATGGTGTCCAAAACTTATTACATAGCATGTTGTTCTAGCTTGGCTAGCTAGAGGCGATTACTTGGTTTCTAGTTCGGCTTAGGCTTTTGGTGTTTTTCTTTAGATAGCTAGTTGTGTTAAACTGGCTACGGTATTGTAATGTTGATTCCTGGTGATTAATATAAAGTTATATATATATATATATATATATATATATATATATATATTGTAAAATATGGCAGTTAGTGGTGGTGATTGCTAATAGTGGTATTGGTGAATGTCGACTAGAGACAGTGTGTGGTGGTGGTTTTGGTTGATGGTGGTGGTTCAGAGTAGTAGCTAGTAGTAATTGGTAATGATGACAATTATGATTGAGAATGGTAGTGGTAGGTGGTAATAATTAATAATGGTGGGTGGTTGTGGTGGTTGTGATTGTGATTGAAGAAGGTGGTGGTAGTTTATAATTGTGGGCAGTGCCGACTATGGTTGTGATGGTAATAGGGTGGTTAGTTGTGGTAGTTGAGGTAAATGAGTTTGTGATTGTGGTTGTGGTTGAGAATGATGGTGAGGGGGGGAGGGTAGTGGAGATTTTGGGTGGTAGTTGTCGAGTATGGTGTCGGCTATGATTGAGGAGGTGGTGGTAGTTGAGTATGGTAGTAGTGGGTGGCATGGTAATAGTTGATAATGGTAGGCGGTAGTGACAATTAATGATGAATGTGGATGATAGCATCTGAATGAAATTAAATCATCGTTAAAGATCTTAATCATAAAGATCCATTAAGTGATTGTGAAGTAAAAAAAAAACTTAATGATTAAGATCTGTATGATTAAGATTCAGACTTTAAAAACAAACGCGTTAATGTTTGAGATCTGAATAATTAGGATTCAGACATCCATTAAGTGCAAACAAATGAGGCATAACACTTATCCGGTAAAGTTCTCCTGCTAAACAAGACTCTCAAATCCATACGGCTACATTATGAATGATACTGAATAAGAAGGAAGGATCCTCATTATATAGAAGTCCAAACCTTTTCCTACAAGAAAAGGGACTAGCCAAATATGAGAGATTTATAATTTCATTCTACAAGAAAGAAAACTCAATTATGGTAAATATGTTGCCCTTTTCTTTAAGATATAGGAAAATCACATATGGTAAGAAAATCAGGACAAACACCTAACAATTCTCCCCCCTGGCTTGAACAATTCTTCCCCCTGGCTTGAATTTTCTGACAAAACAAACTTGATCCACCTTCTTTACATAACCTTCAACTTGGTTACATCTCCAAATCTGCATCACAAAGTTTGTCTCAACATGCGTAGTACTCCGGTCAAATTTCTCAGACAAAAAATATGATTACCGTCAAATAGGTTGCGGCTAAAACTAAACCCACCAAGATGAACCTGTATTGAGCCTCGCTCTGATACCACTTGTTAGGATCGAAAATAATCAGGTGTCATGTGGAAGCTAATAAGCAAACCTTGAATAACGATAAATCATATAACAAAAGAGAAATATACCAAAAGAGACACAAATATTTAACATGGTTCAGCCAATTGACCTACGTCCACGGCGGAGATGAGTAATCTACTATATAAAAATAGAGTACAAAATATCGAGAGAACAATCTCATGAAGAGACAAACACAAGTGACACACTAATAATTGTCCCGTAAAGTTCTCAGCGTAAAGAAGACTCTTAAACCTCGTATGGCTACATTGTGGATGCTACTAAATGAGAAGGAAGGACCCTCAATTTATATAAGTCCAAACCTTTTCCTACAAGAAAATGGACTAGCTAAATATGGGAGATTTTATAATTTTCTTCTACAAGAAGAAAAATTCAATTATGGTAAATATGTTGCCCTTTCCTTTGAGAGATAAGAAAACCAAATATGGTAAGAAAATCAGGACAAACACCTAACAAGGTATTCTAATTATAAACACCATTGAGTCTCGGGTGTTAGGTTGACATTAGGAGTGGCAAACAGGCGGGTCGAGTATGGACGACTAATGCAAAACTGGATAAATTATCCGCCTTCATCCATATTTAATATAGATAAGTTAAATGTCGGATAATATGGATATCCATATTATCCATGACTTCTTGAATATGATCACTTTTAGGAGAATTCCTAGTCTCCCAAACTTGATGAGCCCCCAATTTAAGTCTTTACAAATGTAAAAGTTAAACTCATTAGTTATCCATTGGTTATCCATTTTCTAAGTGAATAATATCGTTTTTATCCATATTTGACTAGTTTTTTAAAAGTTCATTATTCAACTCATTTTTTAATGAATAATATGGATGAATAACTAATTTTTTATCCACTTTGCTACTACTAGTTGACATGTTTGTATCTTAAGATTGAATATGTAAAAACTTGTAGGAGGAAACGTGGTGTCTTACCTCATGTATTTTGTAAAGAGTTGATAGTTATGATTTTTATATATTCGTAGCTCCAAAATTAAAAATTTCAATTCGCCTTATTTAGCACACTTTCTGTCCGAAAATACATGTTATACAAGCATAAACGGGGTAGATTTACGTGTCCAAATTCTTCGAAAGAAAAAGGTCAATATTTACCCCTCAATTTTTACTAAAGTGTAAAAATTACCCTTATGTTGACGCTCAATTAGGATTCAAAGGCAAATATAAGACTTCTTCCACCTGTACGGTCAGGGTTAATTAAACTGAGGTGACAATGTTAACTAATTTCGGATAATACGGGAAATTTAACCCATTTTCCTTAACTAAATCCACTGTTTGTTATGTGTTTACGTAAATTCAGTAATTTTTATTAGATTCTATATATGTATATTAAAAAAATTATTAACTATTTATAAATATTGAACTATAAATTTAAATATTATTATAATTAACTTGTGGGCTGTTGTCTTTGTTATTTAGGACCATTTAAGACCATCTCAGAATTTAATTTCAGCATTCACGACGGACTTCCCACGATTGACCCTTAATTTGTTTCAACTTATGAATCTTTTTTAATTCTAACCAAAAACAATAAAAGGAGTATTAAAGGAAATTAATGAATTAACAGGGAGAGGGGACCAACAAATAAATAAGAAATCTGGAAATTAATAAAAAACAACTTAATTAATGTGGTTTTTAGGTGCACGCAAAGAGCTGATCAGCTTGTAACGTTGTTTCATTCCTCGATGATATGCTACTTTGAAAGGCTTTACAGAGCTAATAAATCGTTGTTGTTAATGATTTTTTTTTTGGGGTTGAAAACAAGGTTTCGTTGGACCAGCAGTGCAGCACTATACATAATTACTTGATTATGCAACCTATTCAATTTTCCAATGCATAGACAGTATGTTTTATTCAACGCAAAAGGGTCAAAATTGTCCCTGAACTACTGGCTAAGGTTAAATATATTCTCAGTTTATTTATCAGTCAAAATATCCCCAACATTATTTTTTCGGTTCATTTTTAGGTTCATTTCTGCTCTAATGACTAACGGTCAACTTGAACTAAAAAATTATTTAAATTTCACAGTGTCATTTTATTACTATTAAATAATTGAAAAAGGGCCAAAAACTGCTCCAGAACTATTGGCTAGGGCCAAATATAATCTCTGTACCTATCAGTTAAAAAATGGTCCAGTAATTTCACCCACCTGAAAATATCCTAAACCCACCATAAATCCCTTTTCACCTTAAATAAATCTATCTTAGATTTTTTGCCAATCTATAAGAATCACAAAGAAAGAACTAATTTCTTTCTTCATTTGTTTGTAATCATTTACCAATAATATAATAATACGTTGCATATATATATATATATATATATATATATCCATATACATACAGAGAAATCTTAGAATTACCATATGTTATAATAGGAAGCAATTAAATATCATAAATAAAAGGAGGCTAAATATCATGATTCTTTCATAGGTCTTCAAATTAGAAATAAAAATAAGGTTTTGATCGTTTCATTTTCCATGAAAGAACAAAGCAGCGAAAGTTGGCATTATAGGAAAATGTTAGCCTCAAATTGAGATTATCCACAACAAATTAATATTAACCATTAGGAGTAGTTAATATGCGCAATTTAATTTCCAATAACTAATAATAAGTCACTGGCCAATATTACCCTATTAATTTCGGGCCAATTTGACTACCTGGGTGTTCACTAAAAACAATTAGCTCTTAATATTAAAAAGAATAAAGAAGAGGGAGGAAGTAAAATAAAAATGACTGAAAAAATGATTTTTCCAGTGAGATTTTATGTTTTTGGGCAGGTTAGTGTTTGGATCAGGTAAGTTAAAAATTGGATATTTTGGGGGGTATTTTTAAACCTATAAATGGACGGAGGGTAAATTTAGCCCTTAGTTCAGGGCCAATTTTGTCCCTTTTTCATTTATTTAATTAGATTGGGCCAGTAATAAAATGACACATGAAATTAATATATTATTTAGTTAACCGTTAGTCATAAAGGTAGAAATATATCGAAAAGTTAATATTGGGTGCATTTTTAGATCGATAGGTGGACGGACGGTATATTTAGCTCTTAACCAATAGTGCAAGGACAGTTTCCACCCTTTTTCCGTTTATTCAAATAGGCTATCTTCTTCTCTTTGCCTTTTTATTTAAATCATGACATGTTATTTTTAGATTTCTGAAGAACCCCTCTTGTTTTCTTTGGGTTCACAAAATTTAGCACAAAAGCAGCTGATGCTCTCTCATCAAAGATATGTTGGTGCATTTATTGTGTATATGGGATGTGCTGGACCGAAAGCTAAGTCCAAATAAACTATTTGCAAGTGTAACTATCCAGTTAGTCGTTTTGAGTATTTTTATTCTGTTCAACTATTTGAAATCTTGAGCAACATCGTATGATGTATTATGACTTGTGTGAATCGTCGGTTTTAATTTTCAGGTTTTTCGGAAGTGATTTGGAAGAATGAATTTCATATTTGAAGCTTTAAGTTGGAAGAGTTGACCAAATTTGACTTTTGTGTATTTGACCCCGAAATGGAGATTTGATAGTTCCATTAGGTCCGGATGGTAATTTTAGACTCTGGCGTATGCCCGGATTGGCATTTAGATATTTCTAGAAAGTTTTGGCGCTAATTGGTGAAAGTTGGGAATTTAAAGGTTTGAAAAGTTCATAAGTTTGATCGAGAGTTAACTTTGAGGATATCGGATTCGGATTGTGGTTTCAGGAATTGGAATAGCTTCGTTATGTCATTTTGGACGTGTGTGCAAAATTTGAGTTCATTCCGAGTTGATTTGATATAGTTTGGCACGGGTTTTAGAAATTGAAAGATTTAAAAACTTTTAAGTTTGAATTGTGGTATGATTCGTCATTTTGATATTGTTATATGTGATTTGAGGTCTCGAGTAGGTCCGTAATATGTTTTAAGACTTGTTGGTATGATCGGACAGGGTCCCGAGAGGGTCGGGTGAGTTTCAGAGTGGTTTCAGACTATTTCTAGGCCATTTTTAATTACTAATTTTTTGCTACAGCAGTGTGCATCACGATCGCGGACATTGGATGGTTTTCGCGAAGAGTAAATTAGGAGAAAGGGGTATGTGAATCGCATTCGCAGAGACAGTTTCGCGTTCGCGAAAAAGAAATTTCTGTTGTACAGGGCTGATTTTAGAAGCCTATATTGTGCAATCTATAAGGAATTTGGAGATGATCCAAAAATAAAAGTTGTAAAATTTGGTGTATAGTTTTCAGAAAGTCAAACCATTTGACATTTGAAGTTTTGTACAAAACGTTGTGACTATTATACTAGAAGCTGTTTGGAGGAGTTGGGCAGCTTGTTTTTCGCGATCGTGAAGAAGCTATATTTCGGGGGTTTCGACCATTTTATCATATTTGGAGCTATGAAGCTCGGATTGAAGTAATATTTGAAGCGATGTTTACCATATGGATTGGAGTAAGTGTTCTCTACTCGGTTTGATTATATTTCATGAATCTATCCCCATTTTTGGCATTTGGTTAATGATTTAAAAACATAAATTGGGGTTTTTTGTCTAAAGTTTCATAGAGTGAATTTTTGAGTTTTGTATATTACTTCGGAGTTGGATTTGAGTGAAAGTAGTATGGTTGGACTCATAATTGAATGGATTATTGAATTTTATGAGTTTTGTCGGGTTACGAAGTGCGGGCCCGGGGTTTAACATTTTGGTTGACTTTGGACTTTTGATTAAAGAATTGGTCTTTATCATTTGGAATTGTTTCCTTAGGTATTATTTGATGTATTTGAGTTGCTTTTAATTAGTTTCGAGCCGTTCGGAGGTTGGTACGCACAGGATAGCATTTTTGGAGCATCGTTTGGTTTGCTTGGTATTGGATTTAGCTTGTTCAAGGTAAGTAACACTTCTAAACTTGGTGCTGAGGGTATAAACCCCTGAATATGCATGATATCTATTTTGTGTTGAGGTGACGCACATGCTAGGTGACGGGCGTGTGGGCGTGCACCGCGTGAATTGTGACTCAATTATTTCTGTGGTACTGTGTAGTTACCTAATCTTATCTGTAACCATGAAATCTCTGCGTGCTAGCGTAATTGGGCTGTTATCCATGTTAGAAATCATGCTTAGGCTATATGCTGGCACTGTTTGGACCCACAGAGGTCGTGTTACATGTTGAATTAGTTGCTTAATTTGAAATTTATACCCAGTCATAACTATTATTTGCATATCATATCTCAGTCTCTGTTGTCCTTTATTTATACATCATATCATCAATGTTCGGGCTGATTATCATGATTCTTGTGAGCCCGAGAGACTAGAGAGATTGATGACTAAGTGAGGTCGAGGGCCTGATTGTGAGGATATCTATGGGATCGGGTTGCACGCCGTAACATGTTTATTTAATTCATGCCATGATTGGCTTATTATAGCACTTGGGCTGGAATTGCCTCTCAGGAGTCTGCACATCTACAGTGGGCGCACGTACCTATTAAGTGCGAGCGCGAGTGCAGAGCGATTGGGAGGATTGAGTGACTGTGAGGACTGAGTGATTGGGAGAACTGAGTGACTGGGGAGACTGAGTGGATTAATACTCAGTATGCATATGATTATTCACTATGTTGTATTGGATTAGACATGCACACTTGACATACAGACATAGAGATGCATTTTCCTCATGCTGTATGGTATCACGTCATTTATGACTTCTCATAGATATTGACATTTAGGCATAGAGATGTACCTTCCTCATGCCATTTGATAATAAAATATTTACCTGTTGAAAAATTTTGGAAAGAAAATCACAGTTTTACAAACTTACTCATATTTTGGTGCTTTCGGTAAAAGATTTGGGTTTTACTATTTTATTTGAAAAACTTGCGTAATTTCCTGTAACTATGAGCGAGTTGAGCATCATACCTGTGGGTTATTTTTCTTGCACTATTTTTATTGTGATTGTTATGAACTGTTGCTGGTTATTGGAGTTGGACTCCGACCCTTATCCTAACTCGTCACTACTTTCAACCTAAAGTTAGGTTTGTTACTTATTGAGTTCATGGGATCAGTTGTACTCATACTACACTTCTGCACCTTGCGTGCAGATGTTGGATGTTGCTGTGTACGGCGGGAGCTAGATTTGAAGATGTACCTGCGTTCCAGTTATGGCTATCACTTGTCTTTGGTAGCATTAGATTCGAATTCTGTTCATTTACATTTCAAATGGATATTGTAATTATTTCAATTCAGTTTTGTAAAGATCTAAATCTTAGAAGCTCATGATTTGTACTACCAGTCCTTGGAAAATTCTTGTATAAAAGCAACTATATTATCGTTTCTTCTCTTGATCAATCTTATTAAATTGGATAGTTGTTAGTTGGCTTACCTACCAGGTTGGGTTAGGTGCCATCACGACTAGATGGATTTTGGGTCATGACAACAAGAGTTGTAAGAGAATTTCATAATTGGCAAATGATGCTTTATTTGAATTTATAGCATATTTGACCAACCTTTTAAAATTAGTTTATTTTGAAAAGTATTTTTTAAAAATATTTTTGCTGAGAGGCAGTTTGCGTTTGGCTAATCCTTTTGAAAAGCACTTTTAAGCAGCAATTAGGGGTCGTTTGGTAGGAGGTAAGGCCTGGTGAACGAAGCATCCCGCGTTCACGTAGGGTCCAGAGAAGGCTTACATTCTAATAGGTATGATGTAGACAGTTTACCCTGATACAAGCATCGGTGGCTAATTTTACTGCTCGAACCCGTGACCTATAGGTCACACGGAGATAACTTTACCATTGCTCCAAGGCTCCCTTTCATTTGGTAGGAGGTATTAGGGGAAAATAATACATGTATTAACTTTGGTATTATTAATACCTTATTTGATAGTATTTTTTAACCTATATATAACTATACATGTATTAGTTATACACCTTATTTGGTATTATCCTATATATAACTAATGTATAGCAAATCATGACAGTAGTAATACCATGGGTTTTAATACATGGATTAGCATGTATACACCCCTATTCAAATGCATGTTATTTTTAATATACCAAACTAAATAGCGGATAAGAAATAATCTCAGTATAACTAATCTCAGCATAACTTATCTCAGCATTACTAATTTCAACATTATTAATACACCCTATTCAATATTATTCTTATACACCCCATCAAATGACCCCTTAGTGTTTTGCCAAACTTTTAAAAAGTATTTCTAAGTGCATTTTCTCAAAAGTATTTTTTAAGAAGAACTATTTTTTTCAGCTACTCAAAAACAACTTCTACTTCTATTCAAAAGTACATTTTCATGTAAGTTTGAAAAAAACTTAATTTAAGGAAAAAAAAAAAAGGAACACTGTTGGCCTCGAAGAAGTTTGGCTAAATAGGCTATCAGACCTTTGAAGCATATTCCATCGATCAACAATAACAATCACATTAAGAATAATTAACAAAAAAATATAGCTGCTCATTTAATCGGTTAAATTTAAAAGTAGCGACGAATGTATAATATATGTATAATTCATATACAATACGTGTATACCATATATATATATATATATATATATATATATATATATATATATATATATAAACCCAGCCAACTATTTATGTAAAGTTTCCTTTTATTGTCACGCTTTTGTGTTACTTTTGGAAGTCCCTTCTCTGATTAGAGTCAATATTCATCTACAATTTAATCTCACTTCTTGAATGGCTCCCTCTTTTAATGTTAGATGATAGAGAACTTATGAGAAGAATTTATCCGAAATTACAAGAGGAGAGATGGTGTTTGGGAACTGAAATTTCACTTAAAAATCACCTTGAGGTTACTTGAACTGTGATAATAGAATCTCATTTTAAAATAATTCCTTTCATTCAAATCACAAAATAATTAAAACTAGCTCAATAATGAGCACAACTAATTAATGATTCTACTCTTTACAAGATCCTTTCTCATCTTTAGTCCCAATACAAAAGAAAAACAGAGAGAAATATCAAAATAAAAAAAGAGAAGAATTATAATTTTCCAAAAGCATGCCTCTCCATTTAGAAGTTACATTCAACCTTTTGTTTCACATCTCCAACCCTCCTGTTTTTCATTTTCTGCTGTATTTCATACTCACATTTACCTTTGTATCTCTTCTGGGATTTATCTAATTTTCTATTCCCTCATTCCCATTCTCCTCAACGCGACGATTTATGAAGAAACTTGACATGCAGTGTCAAGAATATTTTTATGCTTAGGAAAAAAAGTGCGATAATATTATGCCACTTCTATATGTGCTGGTTTTGCAGTTCCTTCAACAAATTTAGCCCTGGATTTTGCTGCTCTTGAAGATTTCGACGAAGAAGATGAACTAGAATTTGGAGAGGAAGTTCCCTTGGATTTCCTCCTCTTCTGCTTCTTAGTATGAACATGAACCTTCTTATTAGGTGGACTGTCCTTGTAAATCTCAGATTTTGATTGCCCTCTATTTGATTCTCCAACTCCTTTCAAACATATAAAAAACACAAGAATAAATGATTTTAACTTCTATATACAAATATCAGGTCACCTAAAAGAATAATTACACCTAACTCTCCATTGTAAGTCGAATTAGTAACTTGGAAAACAAGGTAGATAACCTGCTACAACATGCTATGGTTAGCTGCACAAAAAATGCTTGTATTAGTGTAGGCTGTCTACGTCACACCCCTTAGGATACGGTCATTTTTCGAACCCTGGATGAACACAAGATGCCTTGTGCACTAGTTTGCACTTTAACTAAAGCAACTCCTTAGGTGTTTATCTCCAAAAATCTACTTTGATCTAGTAAAACCAGGGCAGATGTAGAACGACGCCGGATTCATCTGAACGCAGTACTTATTGAGGTTTTTTATTTAAGATGAAATAGTCTTAAAATGAGGGTGAATGAGAAATGGAGGGAAAAATAAAATTTTTGAGTAAAATTTAAGTTTTTCCCTCTTGACAATGAGACATTGTCCCATATTGGAAGAGGAAATTTTTTTTGGTGGGTATATATATAATTGCTCTTCTTGTAGCTCTTAAAGAGTTAAGAAGAAAGCAAGCCTCGCGCCGTCGTCGTCGTCGCTCGCTCGGCTCCGGCTTCGGCTTCGGATTTGGTCAAATGATCGATTGATTCCAATCCGTGTATTGACCACCACCTGCAATAGCAGCCACCTAATGCTCTTCCCACCATGGCCAAGTGCTTGCTCTACAAACAAGCTAGTGCATGCTCCACCATGGAGGGTGGAGGGTCGTTCATCTTTAAAGCTGACTGCTATAAATATGTGCAGCAGCTGTTGAAGAAAGACACACCAAACTGAAAACGCTCAACTTTGGCTATACATTGCACTCCTTCCTCTCAGCATTTCCATACGATTTTCTGAGTTTCTACTCCTTTGTTCTGTATTGTTTTAACTTCAAACAAAGAAACTGTAAGTATGATTTGCTACCGAACTTTGTGTTCGCTGAAACACTGGGGTTTGAAGTACCGCTACACCAGTGTGTGATTCGTTCTATTCTGGGAGGAAATAATCCATAACCTTGGGTACTAGGAGGGGATTAAATTCCTTAAGGAAATACTGTGAATTCAGTGGGCTCGAATTAATTACTGTTTCATTACGATAACTTATATTTTTCACAATTATTATTTACAAATACAGCAATATTGGCGGGACTAACAGTACTTTCAATGCAGAACAATAATTTATGTATAAAAATTCACTAAAATTGCAATAAATGGTAAGCTTGAACTCATAAGTTTAAAATACAATGACCTCAATGCTTAAAACTTTAAAAATTGAACCCATAGAATTTAGATCTTGATCCGCCTTTGAGTAAAACTCGTTATTTTCTTGTCATTTTTCCCGGAAATATAGTTTTTCAAACATATTATATTTGAAATTTGATTAGCTTAGCTTCAAACTGAACTAATTACAGAAGCTTAATCAGGATAACAACCCATATTATTGGTTAATTTTGTTCTTGACTTAGATAATTCGGGCTGAAGTATAATTAATAATCCCTGCTAAAAAAATATTTGGAAAAATGACACTATATAGTCGCTCTCAAAATAATAGCCGAATATATAATATACAAATTTTTTTTTTTTTTTTTGTGGATGTCGAATATAAATAATTTTGACAGTGGACTAAGTGATCTTTGCCCAAAAATATTGCCTACCAACCAACAATTATTTTAGACAAATAGACCAGAAAAACTGTCCCTCTCTAGGGCCTAGTTAGACATCTCGTGAAGGATGAGCCAAAATCTTTCCCTATCTTGAGGCAAAGAATCTTAGAGAAAAGAAGAATAAAAATAAAAAGCTTTCCCATTCTTTCAAATATAACAATTTTCTCCTTATAATCCAACAAAAAATAGGACAAGTTTATCAGTTTTCAATCCACATCTCAACCCGTGAAGAAAGACTATTTGCCATTGTTTGATTAGGATAGCACATGATCAAAACCAATAGATCAATTACTCTTCGTACTTTTTCCTTCTTTTCCCGATCCTCACAAAAAATTTACTAGCAATTTACACCAAATCAAGAAATTTACCTTAGAATCACAGATTAAAGTGAGTATGTACATATGTGCAAGTGTATATGCAAAAAAACATGCATTGAATTTATTGATTTGGTACAAACATATGATATTTTGATAATTAAGTATTGATTTGTTGCATGGAATTTTGTGTTTCACGGAGGCACGTAAAAGAAGAAAAAAAATTTCTTAGAAGTATTGTCACATGTAAAATAACGGACGGTATAAATTTAACAACTTTTATTTTCACCGAATCCATTGCAGGAAAGGGATAATGTGTAATTTTGGATTGTCAATTATATCCTTTATGAAAATGACAAATCGATTAGAGCAATTTCTAATACAAGTATTCAATTAGTTCGGATGGTTACCTTGAGATGTCCATGGAGAAAGGGCAGAACCAGAATGGCCAATAGAAGCTGCTGCAAAATCAGGTCCTTTCTTGAATTGATTCATCTACATTTGCACAACCAAAACCAAACAATAAAATGTTAGTTTTAATAAAATGGACATCAACTTATCTCAACCCCAAAAATGTATCTCCTGAGGTATAAATTGCCCTGAATTCATATAAGAAAATAATAGTTCATTCCCTTGATCAACGTGGAACTATATGACGTACACCACGATTTTTATTAAGGAGAATCAAAATATAAAGAAATAAACTCATCAAGAAGTCAAGGGGTATCATTATATAGTATATAAACATATTTTTTTTAAAATTACCGAGTTAAACAGTATAATTTTTCGACAAAGGAGTGTCGGTTAACACCCCTTGGGTGCATGTGGTTCCGCCACAACGTACACACATTGTACGTCCAAAGCTGAACATCTGAAGGACAAATCACATAGAATGGAGTCCCAACATTAGAGAAACAAAGAATAGAAATGTATCTATTCTATTGTCGCGCTAAAAATGTACATTGGATCTACCTCAATTCTATATAAAAAAAAAAAAAAGCTTATATATTACTCCATCCGTCTCGTATTATCAGTCGTGGTTACTAAAAATAGTTGTCTCAAATTATTTGTCATTTTAGAAGTTCAAAACAAAATTGATTATCTTTTTTCGTTTTTACCCTTAGTAATAAATTATCATTAAATACTACAAACACCTCAATTATGAGTAAATTTGTTCAAATACTAATGAACAGAGAATAAATATTAAGACATGAATAAGAGTAAACTAATCAAAATTTCATACTAATTAATTTTTTTAAAGGGACGTATACAAGAAAATCATGATAGATAATATGAGACGATAAAAGTAAATATCGTCCAAAATCGTATAAGAAGACAATATTTCATTTCCTAGATTAATATGGACAATCTAACATTTATGCACGGAAAACCTTTCACACAGAAAATGATGAAATAACTGATAGGCAAATAAAAATTTGTGGACCAAATAAACATGGTGCAGAGCCAGAAACAGAGAACATACCCAACTGGGTGCATTGCCAGAGGGGCCATCCCAACCAATATGTGCCACATGTTTAACATCAGTTGGACATCCAATCTCCAACTCCCTCTCCTTTGTTACTGTAATCACAAAACCATTTCACTCATCAGCCTAAAAACATATATTCCTATAAAATAAATAATAAAAAGAAGCTCAAAAATATATATTCCCAGATAATGGAAAATTAATTAGGCATTTACCAAAAATATTAGATATATATTTGAATCCTTTGAAGATCCCCTTCATCTTGTTTCCCATGGAAGAGATTATAAAAGTTCAAACCAAAAACCTGTGAAATGAATAGAGCAAAGAGGTAAGCACAACAAAAATGTCAAGAAATAATTCCCCTAGCCTAACCAAAAGGCAAACATGTTGAACAAATTATAAAATTATACATTTTCATGACATAAATATACAGAATTCAGAATCTAACCATGGTGGTCTCCGAATAATTTGCCCATCTTAAAATATTAATATAAAATTTAAATTCTAGATTAGCCTCTTAATTTATAAAATTACATAGTTTTTTCTCTTTTCTTCACTTCCTTATTTTGGAGGGGATGGTGTGGAGAAAAGGAAAAAGGTAAAGGTAAAGGAAAAAGGAAAGAGAGAATAACAGTATATAATACCTTATTATAGCAATATTGATACCATACACAAAGATGGGACAGGGAAAAAGAAAGTTAATTCTCCTTCCTTTGCTGCTGCATTTTCCATTATCTTCCTCCAAATAATTTTGATATATAAATGCAATAAGCATTCATGCAAATAAGCCAGTTAAAGGTAAAGGCAAGCTAATTAATCCATCCAAAATGAAAATCAAAATGTGAGAGTGAAATAGGAGAAATTAAACGGGACTTGGAGAGAAAATGTTGCTCTTTCTTCTTCTTTTTTCTTTGAATGGAAAATGAAGATAGTTTGTATAGATATTCAGAGGAGGAAGAAAGAGATAAAGGAGGGGAAGAACAAAATTAGAAAAACAAAGGAAAGAGAAAGAATGAGAATTAATAGAGAGGTGGCCAACCACGAAAAGATCTCAAAAAAGAAAGGCTGGGAGATACTAATAATGTACCCAAGACTGAGTATATTTAAATAAAGGAACTAATGTATTAGAAATATTCCTCTCCATAAAAGTTTCTATAGTATAGTTTTTTCCACTTTGACTTTTTGACACTCTAATCTCTATAAGTCATTTTTTAAATATTGTCAAGTATTTGAATAGGTTAATTTGCATAGTGCTTATATCCATCAATAATTAAATTCTTTAATCAAGCCATCATGTTTAAACCGATTGCGCGAGTTTACACTTTTGTGGACTAAATTTGGAATACAACGAAGGGGTTATCGCACTCTAATTTACTGCACTTTAATTGAGTTTGAGCTTTAATCGCTAGTGTTTTACACTAATTATGTATTTTATGCCTTATAGGAGTAATTTCGAGCTATGTAGATATTACAGAATGAAATCGAGCTATTTGGAGCTTTGAGGTCTGAGTAAAAGCTCAAGGGATTAAGCCGAGATTGCGTTCGAGGGTCGAGAACCACATCTGGATGTCAAAAACCAAGGAAAAAGCCTATCTCTGAGAATCCACCACAGCCACGACTGCCCATTTTCTGCTGATGTCAATTTTGCACGCTCTCTGATAAAGCTCACTACCACCTCGCGTGGCTCGTCACCCCATGCGGCGTGCCTGTGTAATTTTTACAGAGTAACAATCTTATTTCGCGTAGGAGAAGGTGGTTTCGTTTGGGTCCGACCCTACTTGGTATAAATACATGTAAAACGTTATTTTGAGGGACTTTTGACATAATTTAACCTAGGGAGACGCCATTTTGAAGAGAAATTACACACAAGAAATATTCGGGAGCAAGGAGATCTCAGATTTCTCCATCTTTTCTTAGTATTTTTAATTATCCAACACTTATGAATTTATTTGATAATATCATGAGTGGCTAAAACCCATAGTTCTGGGGTTGTGATTTAGCCATGAATATTGTTGTTTCAAGTTGACTTAACCTTGATTATAATTCACCAATATATGGTTGCTTATTCAATTCTGTGATTAATTGCTTAATTGTCTGACCAACAGTTAGGTTATATTTACACTATATGCTATGCTTGGGAAAGCCGTGTTTAGATTAGAGAAGAATTGAAGAGAGCACGATCTTAACTCTGAGGAGGGGCGGATTTGTGATTAGGATAGTAATATACCTAGTCACCGTGCTTAATTAAATATCGTAATCTTAATGTGTTCTTAATAGATTGATTTCATAGGAATATAGGTGTTAATCTATTTTGAATAGGCGAGTAGTACTTCGGGAGAAGGCTATGAGAGCAGTTGTTCGATTAATTAGCAACCATGAGTGAATTGTATGAAAGGGATAGTTAACTAGAACACAATAGAATTGTTGAATCGATCACAACCGTAGAATATTTGTCTTTACTGAATACACAACAACCATTTTGCTGCTTGATAATTTAGTTACTAGTTATAATTATTGTTTAGTATAATCACACTTTTGAACTCGGATTGGCTCGACTGAATAACAATTTTGGTGAATTTAGTGGGTAGTTAATTCAAGTCTCTATGGGTTCGACACTCAACTTATCATTTTAATACTTGTACGACCATGTATACTTGCGTGTGCGTTTAGGAGCAACAAGTTTTTGGCGTCGTTGCCGGGGACTTGAATATTGACTACTTTCTAGTTTTTGCTTTAATTGTTTATTTCGTCAAGTCTAACGTTACTTGATTGTTGCTCTGATCTCAGGAACTTTGATCGAATGCGCAGGGTCAGAAGCCGGGACAGACTTCAAGGCTTTGACCCCGAACCTGAAAGAACATTTCATAAGAGGTTGAGGGAAGCAAGGGACACAAATAATCTCCAGGCACTTGTTCAATTTCCTGTGAACATGGCAGAGGAGAAACATACGTTTGTTCGGGAGGTGGCGATGCCCAGCATTGCTAATGTCGCCTCCAGCATTGTGAAGCCCAGAATCACTAGGCACTTTGAGCTGAAACAGAGCATGATCCAACTACTACATACGAATGAGCAGTTCATGGGTCTTCCACACGAGGATCCACAACAACATATCCTAAATTTCTTGGAGATTAGTGATACTTATATCACTAATGGAGTCACTCCAGACTATGTGAGGCTCACACTTTTCCCGTTCTCTCTGTTGGGCGAAGCAAAGCGATAGCTGAAGGCAGAACCAGCTAATTCTATTACATCATGGAATGATCGGCAAGGAAATTTTTGGCAAGGTTCTTCCCTTCAGGCAAAACTGCAAAGATCAGAAGTGAAATAGTCGCCTTCAAACAGAAAGCGAGGGAGTCTTTATACTCAGCTTGTGAGAGGTTCAAAGGGCTGCTCAGAGACTGTGCTCATCACAATCGGACAAACAAAGTGTTAGCTCACACTTTCATAGAAGGTCAACATCCTGAGACAAAGATTGTGGTGATGCTGCAGCTGGAGGTCAAGTGTTAGAGAAAAGCTTTGATAGGATATATGCGTTATTGAACAAATTCTCCAAAAGCAATCCTGATTGGCAAGGAGAGATGGGCAGACACACAGTGCAAAACTCTGTAGGGGTTCTCGAGTTAGATGTCGTCTCGGCATTATCAGCGCATATTTCCACATTGACCAACCAAGTCAATCAGACGACCTTGGTTATTAACAAGCAACAAGCCCAACCAGTGTAACAGGTTTAATTATTTTGTGAAGTATGTGGAGAGGGGCATACAAACGACTTATGCCCAGTTAATCCAGAGTCTGTCTGTTTTGTGGGTAATGCAAATTGGTACCAGACAAACCAGTATGGGAACACTTACAATCCCAACTGGAGGAACCGCCCAAACTTCTCTTGGGGTGGAAACCAAGGTGCTCAGAATCAATACAGGCCACAAGCACCTCAATAACAATATAGACCACCTTAGGCTGAATAACATACAAACTCAACGAGTTAGCTTGAGGAAATGATGAAGAAACTTATGGCTGACCAGCAAGCCCAAATAGTAGAGATAATGAAGAAAGTAATGGTTGATCAGCAGGCCCCAAGCCGCAGCAATGAGAAATTTGGAGCGACAAATGGAACAACTTGCTAGTGTCCAAAATACTCGACCAGTTGGAGCTCTTCCAAGCGATACTAAGGCTAATACTAAGGCATATATTCATGCTATGTCATTGAGGAATAGGAGACAGTTAAAAGAAGTCCAGTCGAAAAAGAGAAAATAAGTGACCTTTAATGAGAAACCGGCCACTATAGAGAGAGATCAGAAAAATCAAAGGAGTCAGAGAAGCCAGCTGAAGAGGCGGTGGCTAAGCAACCCCCCATCATTAGTTGCGAGGCCACCACCTCCGTTTCCTTAAAGATTGCAGAAAGTGAAGGATAATGCCGCGTATAAAAAGTTTCTTGATATTTTGAAGCAGGTGCAAATCAATATTCCACTGGTAGACATCCTGCAAGAAGTGCCTAAATATGCAAAATACATCAAGGACATAGTGGCAAATAAAAGGAGGTTGACCGAATTCGAGACTGTGGCACTCACTGAGGAATGTAGCTCAAGAATCCAAATCAAGCTACCTTAGAAATTGAAAGATCCGGGTAGCTTCACTATCCAAATCTCGATTGGTAAGCATGCAGTCGGGGCGATCTTTGTGTGATCTTGGAGCGAGCATCAATTTGATGCTGCTATCTATGTTCAGACAGTTGGGGTTGGGTGAGCCACGCCCAACGATGGTAACCTTACAGTTGGCTGATCGCTCCCTTGCTCATCCTGAAGGAGAGATTGAAGATGTGTTTGTTCAAGTGGGTTCTTTTATATTCCCTACTGATTTTATTATCTTGGACTATGAGCCTGATCAGGAAGTCCCATTTATTTTGGGCCATCCATTCTTAGCTACGGACCGAGCTATTATTGATGTATGCGAAGGAAAGATGACGATGAGAGTCAGTGATCGAGTGGAGGTATTCAATGTGTATAAAGCACTCAGATTGCCAGTCCACTATGAAGAGCTATCCATGATTTCTGTGGTGGAAAGTGATGCTACGTCATTAGTGCCTTATATGAGCCCCATAGATCCTCTTGAACAAGCTTTGATTAGGGATGAAGAAGACAGTGAAGATGAGATGATGGGAGAAATTGAGCAAGTACTTGACATGTCTTGCAGTTATGTCCATGGGTTTGGGAGATTTGAGGAGTTGGGCAGGCCTGTCACTCTGACTCCTCCTAAGCCATCTATTGAAGAAGCTCCAAATCTAGAACTAAAGCCCTTCTAGTGCATCTGCACTACGCTTATTTGGGGAACTCTGAGACATTGCCAGTGACTATCTCATCCAGCTTGACTAATGTATAAGAAGATAAATTGCACAGAGTACTTCGCGAGCATAAAAAGGCTATAGGGTGGACAATTGCAGACATCAAGAGAATCAGTCCATCATTTTGCATGCATAAAATCTTTCTAGAAGATGCACACCGTCTCAGTGTTGAGAAGCAAAAAAGATTATCCCATTATGAAAGAAGTCGTGAAGAAGGAAGTAATTAAGTGGCTCGATACATGTATCATCTTTCCTATCTCTCACAGCAATTGGGTAAGACCAGTGCAATGTGTGCCTAAAAGGGGAGGGATGACTGTGGTTGAGAATGAGAAAAATGAGCTAATTCCTACTTGCACTGTGACGGGGTGGAGAGTTTGCATTGATTACAGAAGGCTCAACAATGCGACCCGCAAGGACCACTTCCCACTTCCATTCATTGATCAAATATTGGACAGATTGGCGGGGCATGAATATTATTGCTTTCTTGATGGTTATTCGGGGTATAGCCAGATTGTCATATGCCCAGAGGATCAGGAGAAGACCACTTTTACTTGTCCTTATGGCACTTTTGCCTTCAAGCATATGCCATTTGGTCTTTGTAATACTCCAGCCACTTTCCAGAGATGCATGATGGCTATTTTCACCGATATGGTAGAAAAGTTTGGAGAAGTTGATCTTGTCCAATTTCACTCCTCTATTTAAGGATATGAAAATGGTCGATGCAATAGTAATACCCAACAAGGAGTCGGGGTCGATTTTTCACAGGGAGCTATGAATAGGTGTTAGGGATATATATTATAGTGTATGAGGTTGAATTATCTCAAATTGCACTTCCACAAACTTTGGTTGTTTCTAGGTCTAATATTAAACTAAGATTACAAACTAAGAATTTAAATTAGGAAATTATTTTTGGTTGCTTTTCAAATGATATAAAAGGCCTAGGGATATGACCTTCACCTAGGTGTTCGCTTAATGGGTTGTAAGCCTTAAAGCTTGTTTTATTGGTCGGGTGTATTATAGCCATCAACACTCAAATACCCACTCAATACCTCTCAATCAGAGAGTGATTTTACCCAATTTGGCTTTCTCAAGTCCAAATGGGTATTGAACAAAGCAGTTGATAAGAAGCTCAAGTCGGGTTTTACTATCTCTAGATTCAACCCTTTAATTGGGTTTATCAATCTCTCAATTGACCCAATTCCTTGCTAGCCAAGTTTTTCTAGACTAAGTCTCTCTTTCTCAAGTAGAGACCCAGTCAATTAGACATGAAATAATGTTTGCAACCATTAAATCTTCAATTAAAAGCAAGAACAAGGCTAGATAATCAACACACAACCATAAACAAGCAATAAATCAAACACCCATCAAGTTCACACGCTAGGGTTGGGTCACAACCCTAGTAAAAATCTAGCTACTCATGCTTAAATTAGAAGATAAATAAGAGGAAGTCATAATTAAAACCATATTAATGACTAAAATGATAAAACTAATATTCAAAAAGCTCAAAATAGCTAAAACTACTAAAAGAAGCAAAGTAAACAGCTGCTGATGTCAAAAGTTACAAAAGTTGCCCTAAAAAAGTGAAACTATTCTATTTATACAGTGCTGGAATTTTCGGACAAAATTGCCCTTTCGGAGTTTCTGCGGCCGCACAATTCCATGTGCGGTCCGCACTTTTCTTCAGCTTGGCAGGATTGGAATTTTGCGGCTGCACAATTCTTAACCGCGATCGCATCTCTCTCTTTCTACGGTCCGCATATTTCTGAGTGCCACATGGCTCTTCTGCGGACCACACAAATGCAGTTGCGGCCGTACAACTGATCTTCTGCGGCCGCACAATAATTGTGCGCTCCTCACAATAATTGTGCGGTTCGCACTTCCTTTTATCTTGAATGAGAAATCTTTGAACTTCTGAGCTTTCTTAGTTTCTGCGGCCGCACATTTCATGTGCGGACCGCACTTTGCACTTGTCTCTGATATGCTTGCCTTCATAATCTGCAGCCGCATATGATATTCTGCGGTCCGCATTTTGAGCTTTTGTGCCTGTTTTTGTTCTTGAGTTCGAATCACTCCTTTATGAGTTGTATTTCATCTTAGTGGCTCATTTTCCAATACTCTTGCAATTAAGCATATTGTATCAGTTTTCGGGAACACAATTTAACGCTTTTGGGCGAAAATGAAAGCTAAAAGGTGCTAATAAGTAGTCAAAATCCCCACTTATCAACTCCCCCAAACTTAAGCTTTTGCTTGTCCTCAAGCAAATAAGGTAATTCCCACCTTCACAAGTTAAGAGTTATTCCAGCTAATCTAAGATGCATAAATCACACATCAATTTGGACCAACAATTACCCACAACACTTGTGAATTATCAACAAGACAATGATTTGAATTTTTAAGCACAAATAGTTCTAATGTGATACTTGAGCATCAAGATTTGACTTTGTTCATCAAGGAAGCTCGCTCTTTCATGTAGGTCATTGCGGATCCCAAACTCCTTCTCCTCTACTTTCCGTTAGCATATCTCACTTAAGAATATAGCACTCAATTCAAAGACTTGTGTGAAAAGTTCGCTCATTTCTCTCAAACTAATGTCACAAGTATGGCTCTAAGTACCATATGATTGCCCCTCATGTAGATCACCACTAATGTAAGTTCACTCAGCTAGAAATCATGTAGGGATTTTTCGGAATGTAATGAAGGCTTTTGGACTAAGGTTGGATATGTTGGAATAGAACGAGTTCATCTTTCCTTAAGCACTCTATTTTTTCTTTTCGGCTCATGCTTTGCCTACTCTTTGAGGCATTTTTTTTTTCCTTAGGGGGACTAGAGAGACTTAGCATCACTCTTTCTTGGTCATGATATTCATTTTCTCCTTCTTTACTTTCTCCATGCTTTGCATCATTACTATTTCTTTGAATCCCTTTGACTTTTCAACTTATTCACTTTCTTTTTGCATTTTTGTTCTTTATTTCTTTTTTTTGCCTTTCCTTTTCTTCATTTCTTTTCTCTTTTTGAGCTTTGATACCTTTTTCAAACTCCTCGTCTCTCCCCCAAACTTACATTTTAGTCAATTATTTCTAAAGAGTGTTAAGGGAAGCTCGGGTGCCAAGAGAGGGTCACTACAAAACCGGGTAAAGGCTTGTAACATGGTTATCAAATGAGAAAGGTTTTAGCCTCAAATGGGTTAACTAGGAATAACAACATTGGTAGGTCATGAAAAATTTCAAACGGGTCAACGAGAGCCTACAATCACTTCTCAAGCCAAGCAAAACTTAAAATTTCTCCTAGAAACACATTCGGGACAAGTTCTGGACCTTTTGCACCGGTACTTGGACTTGAAACAAAAATATCTCACCTCTCACACAGCTGGATTGTTAAAGAAAAATAGAGTCGAGGGCGCACAACGACCATATTCAAGATTGAAAATACTATGGCTCGACTAAACCACTCGATGATTGCCTAAGTCAACACAAGAGTCACAAGGTCACTGACTAGAGCTATTTCTTTTTCAAAATCCTTGTTTTTAACCATAAGCACATAGTTAAGTGTGTTGGTACCAAGTGAAGCATGTTTGACTTCGAGCTTAGCTCAATTAGGTCTTTTTATTCATTATTACTACTATTCTTTTCTAAACACCAAAAACGGGCTCAATCCCTTAAGAAGGTGTCACTCCATCCATCGTTGGGAAGAATTACCCGATTCACACAAAAACTACCTTTGGAAAGAACCATGGCATTAAAAAAACCAAAGTCTTATTGACCACTAAAAACATAAAAAGAAGTTACAAAATTAAAAAAAAAGTTATTAGACTAAACAAGAAGTTACTGAATTAAACATTGACTAATAAAAAAACAAAATAAAGAAGCTACAAAGCATAAATGAATATACATAATGAGAGAGAAGAAGAGAAAATATATACATCAATAGAGAGAGAGAAGAATATATACATAATGAAAAGAAAAAGAAAAGAAAATGTTATCAGATAATAGACTCCACCCCCGAATAAAAATAAGCATTGTCCTCAATGCTTAACAAAATAAGAATAAGGAAAGGTAAGAGTAAAGAAGACTCCCTATGTGGCCTTGCACATCTCTGTGTCTATAGCAGTATCACCGTCCTCAGTCTCCTATAACTGGATCTCATCATCCCCGGTTCTGGGAGTAACTGGGTTGGTGAACATCTGGCGCACCACCTCAGCAGTGTCGGCAGCTATGTTTGGCTCCTCAGACTGGCCAGTTGGTGTCACTGGAACAGGTGGTGTTGTTGGAGCTGCTGATGCTGGTGGGTCTGACCCTATGAACAAATCAAATGGAAGCTCCCCAGCTGCTGCTATCTTGGTCACCTCTATTCTCAACCTGTCAACTGATTTCTTGGATGCCTGGGATTTCCTCATTTTCTTTACCTACTTCCCCAGCTCCTCAATCACTGATCCATGTGCTACCAAGGTGTTTATGATGGTGGCCTGGTTCTCCAAGATCTTTTTCAATGTGTCCTCCACTGTCGAAGGAATCTGGGGTGCCGGGATGGATGACTGTGCTGCAACAGCACTGGATATGTCAGTCAGCTTTGTTGTACCTATCTGTATCTAGTTGTTGAGGCTCGCCGGTGTTTGGGAGACCCGCAACATAGATAGTGGATGAGTGGGCATGGTCACTGGCTTTAAAACCAATGTGGAAGGCATTAATGTTGAAGGACTTGAAGAAAGAGGTGGAGGCAGAACTGCTGCACTATCAGAAGGATCTGCTGAAGTAGATGGCACGTCAACTGTCCTAGCAGCTACCCCGACAGGCTCATCAGACTGGCCTACAGTATTAGAGGGTTGACCATTCTTCTTTGGGTTTCCACCATCCATCAAATAATACCATGAGAAAGGCTTCTTCGCCCTCACCTTGGTGTCAAAATCCCTTGGTTCCACCCCCGCATCTGTAAGGTACTCAGTGATAGTGTTGGGATACGGGTATGAGGTGTCACCTTGCCTGGGAACCAAGGACATGTTGACCGACATCACGGCACCCACATTGATTGGGTTCCTGGCCATGATCGAGGTGACTGCCATCCCTTTGCCTCAAAATTCAAGGTGTTCCGCTGGATTGGAATCCCTGCTGTGATCCATGGTGGTGGTGGTCCCGGAGCTTCCAGAAGCTCAGCTAGCCATGGGCGAGCTGCATCGCCCATAGCCAGCTTTTCCAAGTATTGCACCGACTCCACATCCTCCAACCCTAAGTATGTGTTCAGGGTGGTCTGGTCAAACCTCACTTTCAGATTTCTCACTTTCGTCACTTTGGTCCCCTTCTTTATGTGCGCCACATTGGCGTAAAATTCACGCACCAAGTACTCTTTAGCATCTACCACATCTTGAGTGAACAATGTCCACCCTTTCCTCTCTCTGAACTGCCTCAGCATTGCTGGGTTGTATTTCTCAAGGTCTTTCAACAAGAATTGACGCTCAAGAGTGAGCGATCTCGACGGCCACCACTCTCGGAACCTATTGAATGTAGTTAGACTGACGAACATGTCTTCCCAGATTTCTTTCTTCTTCGACCTCTCAAAGCCGGCAACTCTGGTATCGCCCCCTCGGCTATCATCTGGGATATCATCCACATCCACTGTAGTAGCTGGTGCGTTGGGGGCATGTGTAGATGAAGGTTTTGAAGCCTGATTGTTTCCTTCTGACCCCTCAGAAGTACTCTCAGAAGAGGTAGGCTCATTTCTCAGTTGGTATATGTCCTGAGGCTGATGTGGTGGTGATTGCACAGCAAGCTGCTCTTGCACTGAATTTCCCTCCGATGCTTCCCTAGAAGGGGCATATGAACTTGATTCAGAGGGCTCCAGCTGTCTACCTCGGCCTGCTGTGGTTTTCTTACTGATTAAATTTTGGAAGGCGAGGGGTAAAGTGCTTTTGCCTCTGCCTATGGAAGGTTCACCCCTCCCCTTGGATGTATCACCACGACTATATGATCTAACCATATTCTGTACAAAACAACAGTAAGAGTCAGTTCTAGTTCAAGTGCAGGTAATCAGAAAATTTGCAGAACAAAATATGTTGTAGGGTGGGAAAGTGCGGTCCGCACAATTACAAGTGCGGCCGCAGGTCTGGTTCTGCAGACCACACAATTTGAAAGTGAGGCCGCAGAAATGAAACCGCGGTCCGCACAATTTTGAGTGCGGTCTCACATCTGAAGTGCGAACCGCACATTTTTTAGTGCGGCCACACAATTTTGAGTGTGGCCGCACATTGAAGTCCTTAAAAACTGGCAACTCTCTGAAGACAGAGAATGCCCCGATCTGCGGCCGCACACATTTTTCTATGGCCGCAATTGAATTTCTGCGTCTGCACTTTTGCCTAACCAACTGCCCTAAGCATGTAATTCTGTGGACCGCACCGAATATTTATGCACAAATTGGACATGGTAGAAGCAATTAAACATGATAAACCAATTACCCAACATAATCTACATTATGACAGATGGTCTAAAAATAACTAACAAATTATGAACTAAATTAAGAAAATTGAAAAGTTCTAGAGATGATGTGAACATACCAGTGATGAAGTGGTATTAAAGGAAGGATCAAAGGTATTGAATTAAGTGTCAGCTGAGTGAATCAGTCGAGTGCACTATTTTTGCCTTTGTTTTAATTTCTCAGAGTTGTAATGTTTCAACAGTAGAGTGAAGCCTACTATTTATACTTACAAGGTTGGCCAAAAGTTCAAGAGACAAGTACGGCCGTAGAATTCCTTCTGTGGTTCGCACTCTTTTACCTGATGTGCATTTACCCTTTGTTGATCTACGGTCCGTAGAATTCCTTGTGCGACCGTAGATTCTGGTGCGGACCGTAGATTTCCTTGTGCGGATGCACAATGGCCATTTCTCTGACAAATAAACTTTAGAGAGTGTGCAATTTTTTCATCTCAAGTTGTGCAGCCCGCACAAGAATTGTGCGGCCGCATATCCCTTTCTACTGTGGCGTTCAAAATTATGCGGTCCGCACAATATATGTGTGGTCCTCACTTTTGCCATACTTAGCCAGTTTTCCTAAGCATACTTGTAAAGCACAATCATTACTGCAACATACTTCAAAACTAGTTAGCACAAAATAAGACCTATCCAAAAAAAAGAAAAAGGAGAAAGAAACATGGGTTGCCTCTCAAGAAGCGCCTTATTTAATGTTGCGGCACGAAGCAGATTACCATCACTTCAAATGAATCACTGCCACCACGTGGCCATCATCAGCTTGTCCCAAAATAATGCTTCACCCGGTGACCATTGACTCGGAATACACATCATTTTTGTTCTTCAAGTCTAATGCACCAAAAGGTGTCACACCCACAATTTCAAAGGGACCACTCCATTTGGATTTCAACTTTCCGGGAAACATCTTCAATCGTGAGTTGAACAACAAAACAAGATCACCCACATTGAATTCCCTGTTTCGGATGTATTTGTCATGAAGGTACTTTATTCTTTCTTTGTATAAGGATGAACTTGCATTTACATGGTATCGAAATTCATCTAATTCATTCAAATGTGCAACCTGTAAGGTGGCAGCTGCATCCCAATCAAGATTTAACTTCATTAAAGCCCACATGGCCTTGTGCTCAAGTTCCACCGGAAGATGACAAGCTTTGCCAAACATCAACCGGTATGGAGACATCCCGATAGGAGTTTTGAAAGCTGTTTGATAAGCCCATAGTGCATCATCATGCTTCTTTGACCAATCCGTCCGATTAGCATTCACTGTTTTAGACAAAGTACTCTTTATCTCCCGGTTGGAGACTTCCACTTGACCGCTTGCTTGAGGGTGATAGGGAGTCGTAACTTTTTGAGTGACACCATACTTGCTAAGCAAGGTGTCAAAAGCTTTGTTATAAGAATGTGACCCTCCATCGCTTATGATAGCCCGCAGAGTACTAAACCTTGTGAAAATGTTCTTCTTCAAAAATGCCACCACACTTCTTGCTTCATTGTTGGGTAGAGCAACGATCTCAACCCATTTTGACACATATTCAACAGCTACCAAGATGTAGGTGTTTCTACAAGAACTCACAAAGGGATCCATGGAGTCAATACCTCACACATCGAAAATATCAATCTCCAACGCTTTTAGATTCCACTGGCCCTTTGACATTCATCACAACGCTTGACGAGATCACTTGTATCCTTGTAAAGAGTAGGCCAGCATAAACCGCAACTTAATACTTTGGCCGTTGTTTTTGCTCTACCATGGTGACCACCATATGGCAAAGAATGACAAACCCCAAGAATTTCACATTGTTCCTCCTCCGGTACACATTTTCTAATTACTCCATCAGTACAAATTCAGAAAAGGTACGGTTCATCCCAATAATAGTCTTGACAATCCCGTTGAGCTTCTTCCTTTGGTTTGAAGAGAACTCATCCGGGATGATACCACTCACAAGAAAATTTGTTAGATCCGCGAACCATGGCACCTCTTTCATTGAAATGGCTAAGAGTTGCTCATAGGGGAAGGAGTCATTGATTTTAAGGCCATCATGCGGCTTCCCCTCCTTCTCCAAACGAGGCAAGTGGTCCGCCACTTGGTTTTCACTTCCTTTTCGGTCTTGGATGTCTATGTCAAACTCTTGCAACAAAAGCACCCGTCTCATCAATCGGGCTTTGGAATCTTTATTTCTCATAATGTAACGAAGTGTCGCATGATCCGTGTGGACAAACACTTTTGCACCCATCAAGTACGGGCGAAACTTCTCAATAGCAAACACAATGACAAGGAGCTCTTTTTTGGTCACAGTGTAATTGACTTGGGCATCATTCATTGTCTTACTAGAATAGTAGACCGGATGAAAGATCTTGTTGATACGTTGCCCCTCCAACCACCACATCACTAGCATCACACATGAGCTCAAAACAAATGCTCCAATTCATGGCGGTGATAATGGGAGTAGTTGTCAACCTGAACTTGAGCAATTCAAATGCTCTCGTGCAATCATAGTTGAAGTGAAATTTAGCATCTTTCTCCAAAAGCTTGCATAAGGGGTTCACCATTTTGGAAACATCCTTTATGAAATGCCGGTAGAACCCCGCGTGACCCAAGAAATGTCCCACGCCCTTCACTGATGTTGGAGGTAGAAGTTTAGAAATCACCTCTATTTTCTCCTTGTCGACCTCTATTCCCTTCTTTGAAATTTTGTGGCCAAGGACAATACTCTCCTCGACCATGAAATGGCAATTCTCCCAATTCAACACCAAGTTCGTTTCTTCACACCTTGCCAAAACCTTATCCAAATTTGCCAAGAAATCATCAAAGGAATCCCTGACTACCGAAAAGTCATCCATGAAGACTTTAAGGTAGCCCTCTACCATATCCGTAAAGATCGCTATCATACATAGTTGAAACATTTTTGGTGCATTGCATAAGACAAATAGCATCCGCTTGAAAGCGAAAGTGCCATAGGGACAAGTGAAAGTTGTTTTCTCTTGATCTTCCGGGGCAATAAGCATTTGATTGTAGCCTGAATATCCATATAGAAAGCAATAGAATGCCTGGCCGGATAACCTATCAAGCATTTGGTCAAGAAAGGGTAGTGGGAAATGGTCTTTCCTTGTGACTTTATTTAGCTTCCGATAGTCCATACACAATCTCCACCCGGTCACCGTTCTTCTTGGAATCAACTCGTTCTTATCATTGGTGACCACAGTTATGCCCCCTTCTTTGGAATGCATTGCACCAGAGAAGTCCGCGAACAGTCAGAAATAGGGTAGACAACCCCGGCATCTAACCACTTTATGATCTCCTTTTTGACCACCTCTTGTATTGCTTCATTGAGTCTCATTTGATGTTTAATGGAGGGTTTGGAATCTTCCTCCAAATTAATCTTGTGCATGCAAAATGCAGGGCTTATTCCCTGAATATCTGCCAAAGTCCACCCAATACCTTTCTTCCTCTTGTGGAGCACCGCCAATGTAGAGTCAACCTGCACATTAGTCAAATAAGAGAAAAAAATAACTGGTAAAGTAGAACAAGGGCCAAGGAATTCATACGTGAGATGTGAAGGCAATGGCTTCAACTCCAAGATAGGAGGTTCTTCAATTGAAGGCTTTGTAGGAGGAGTTTTCCTATTTTTGAGATCCAAGGAAAGTTTCCGAGGTGCATAATTGTATAACCCCATCCCTTGCAAAGAATTGAACATTCCATGAAGTCATCCATTTCATCATTATCAAAATTTAGCAAAACGACCTCCAACATGTCACCCACATTAATCGTGGCACTTGTATCATTAATAATCACATCGATCACCAAGTCCACGAACAAACACACTTTATTGCTATTCGGTTGCCTCATAGATTTGCAGACATGGAACACCGCATTTTCATCACCTACCCGGAAAGTGAGTTCACAGGCTTCTACATCAACAAGAGCCTTTCCCGTAGCAAGGAAAGGTCTACCAAGAATAATCGGCACCTCATAGTCCATTTCACAATCAAGAATCACAAAATCCGTCGGAAGAATGAACTTGTCAACATGAACCAATACATCCTCAATCACCCCCAACGGTCTCTTGATTGCACGGTCGGCCATTTGTAATCTCATAGATGTGGGTCTTGGTTGCCCAATTCCCAATGTTTTGAAAACCGAATAAGGCATCAAGTTGATACTCGCCCCAAGGTAACAAAGAGCTTTTGCAAATTCGGCACTTCTAATGGTACAAGGAATTGTGAAATCACCGGGATCTTCCAACGTTTGAGCTATCGAATGCACAATTACACCCATTTAGTGAGTGACTTTGATAGTTTCAAAATTCATCAATCTCTTCTTTGTCACCAAGTTTTTCATAAACTAAGCATATCCGGGCATTTTCTCCAAAGCTTCAACTAATGGCACATTTATAGAGAGACTTTTCATCATCTCAATGAACTTCTTGAATTGATTGTCGCCATTCTTTTTGGCAAGCCTTTGAGGGTAGGGAGGAGGTGGCTTAGGCAATGATGCCTTAGATTTTTGCACTACCGTTTCCAGTATGTCAATCACATGATCCCTAGACGGGTTCACATCCACTTGAGTCCCTTCCACCCATTCATCAATATCAATACGCACTTCATCATTTGCTTGCACCATATTGTTCTAGATCTTCTCTTCTTCTACCACTTGATCATCATCCACAAGTTGCCTTTTGCTTGAGCTAGGTGCATTCTTACCTTTTCCATTTCTTGTAGTAACGGCCATGGCATGCCCCGTAATGTTCCCACCCTTTGGGTTCACTACCGTATCACTTGATAGTGCCCCTTTAGGACGAGAATTTAAAGCTTGAGAGATTTGACCCATTTGTGCTTCTAAGTTACAGATTGATGTGTTGTGTGAAGCAAGTTGGGCATCGGAATTGGCATTATTCTCCATCATTTGCTTGAACATGTTCTCAATACAACCCATTTCATTGTTGGAGGAACTAGGACCATGAGAAGGATAAAGAGGTGGGTTTCTCGGTTGTTGGTACATCTGGAGCCTTTGAAAACCCGACCCCCATTTTATTTGGTTGTTGTGCCACCCGCCTTGGTTTTTGCCTCCCCAATTATCTTGATTGTTGCCACTATTCCAATTGCCTTGATTGCTAGAATTCAAATTGCCTTGATTATTCGAAGGTCTCCATTGTTGTTGACTAGAGCCTTGGTAGTTGTTTCTTTGCCCTTGAAAGTTGTTCACATATTGGACCTCTTCATATTGATCATTTTAAGAATCTCCTTGATCAAACCCACTATCATCTTGCACAAAATTGTCCATTCTTTGTTGCATTTGTGGACTTCTTAGTCTTCTCTTGTTTACCATCATATTGACTCCCTTCATAGCATTGACTTGCCTCGAGTTTTGCACTTGTTGAAGTTGAGCCTTTTCTAATTGGTTCATGGTGGTTGTCAACTCGGCTATCAACGAACCCCTTCAAATATTTCTATGCATTTTGACCCGGTGCACCGGTGAATAACCCTCATTGCTCGAGCAAAGTGAGCATCACATTGGTTATTTGAAAGTTATCCGCCCTAATACGGGTTGGGACTATAGCACTTGCATACCCTTCATTCGGCAACACCCGGTGTGGAGCCGCTCGTTGTGGAGGTGGGAGTGGAACGGGCACATTATCTTGAGGCGGTCGGCCTCGTCTATTGGCTTGAGGTTCAAGAGGGACCTTATCCATTGCATCATCATCAACGTCCACATCTCCCACGGCTATGTTTTCAAACTCGTTGTTTGCCATGATTGCACCTACAATACTCACACATTAGTAACAAGGAAGGAAAATAAAATATTCCAAAAACACACCTAAATATATAACTAACACCATTTTTTAGCTTCTCGGCAACAACGCCAAAAATTGATCTCGTCCAATTTTACTCCTCTATTTGAGGATATGAAAATGGTCGATGCAATAGTAATACCCAACACGGAGTCATGGTCGATTTTCCACAGGGAGCTATGAATGGGTATTAGAGATATATATTATAGTGTATGAGCTTGAATTATCTCAAATTGCACTTTCACAAACTTTGGTTGTTTCTAGGTCTAATTTTAACTAAGATTACAAACTAAGAATTTAAACCAGGAAATTATTTTTGGTTGTTTTTCAAATGATATAAAAGGCCTAGGGATATGACCTTCACCTAGGTGTTCGCTTAATGGGTTGTACGCCTTAAAGCTTGTTTTATTGGTCGGGATGTATTATAGCCATCAACACTCAAATACTCACTCAATACCTCTTGGTCGGAGAGTGATTTTGCCTAATTTAGCTTTCTTAAGTCCAAATGGGTATTAAACAAAGCAGTTGATAATAAGCTCTAGTCGGGTTTTACTATCTCTAGATTCAACCCTTTAATTGGGTTTATCAATCTCTCGATTGACCCAATTCCTTGCTAGCCAAGTTTTTCTAGACTAAGTCTCTCTTTCTCAAGTAGAGACCCAGTCAATTAGGCATGAAATAATATTTGCAACCATTAAATCTTCAATTAAAAGCAAGAACAAGGCTAGATAATCAACACCCAACCATAAACAAGCAATAAATCAAACACCCATCAAGTTCACACCCTAGGGTTGGGTCACAACCCTAGTGAAAATCTAGCTACTCATGCTTAAATTAGAAGATAAAGAAGAAGAAGTGATAATTAAAACCATATGAATGACTAAAATGATAAAACTAATATTAAAAAAGTTCAAAATAGCTAAAACTACTAAAAGAAGCAAAATAAACAGCTGCTGATGTCAAAAGTTACAAAAGTTGCCTAAAAAAGTAAAACTATTCTATTTATACAATGCTAGAACTTTTGGACAAAATTTCCCTTACGGAGTTTCTGCGGCCGCACAATTCCATTTGCGGTCTGCACTTTTCTTCAGCTTGGCAGGATTGGAATTTTGCGGCCGCACAATTCTGAACCGCGGCCGCATCTCTCTCTTTCTGCGGTCCACATATTTCTGAGTGCGGCCGCACATGGCTCTTCTATGGACCGCACAAATGCAGTTGCGGCCGCACAACTGATCTTCTGCGGTCGCACAATAATTATGCGGTCCGCACATCCTTTTAGCTTGAAATGAGAACTCTGTGATCTTCTGATCTTGCTTAGCTTCTGCGGCCGCACATTTCATGTGCGGACCGCAGTTTGCACTTGTCTCTAATAAGCTTGCCTTCACAATCTGTGGCCGCAGATGATATTCTATGGTCCACACTTTGAGCTTATGTGCCTGTTTTTGTTCTTGAGTTCAGATCACTCCTTCATGAGTTGAATTTCATCTTAGTGGCTCATTTTCCAATACTCCTGCAATTAAGCATATTTTATCAGTTTTTGGGAATACAATTAAACACTTTTGGGCAAAAACAAAAGCTAAAAGGCGCTAATAAGTAGTCAAAATCCTCACTTATCAGAAGTTATGGATGATTTTTTAGTCTTTGGGTCATCTTATGATGACTGTTTGAAGAATTTAAGCAAGGTGTTGATACCCAATTTTGTCCTCATATTTTTCTAATACATATATACTTTCAAAATAGCATATTTGCATCATTATTTAGTTTATAAACCTATACAAGAATTTTCTATAATTTTTTCATAATTTTTAGAGCTTTAAATTAATTTTTCTTATATTCTAATTATAGATAAAATCCTTTAAATTATTTTTGTGATGACTTAGTTGCCTAAAATAATTGTTTTGCACCTATAATATAAGTTTCAAACATTTTATTTCATTCCATATAATTACATTAGCATTTTTAAGCTATTTATCTAATTTTGCAATAATGGCTTATATTCTACAAATAATTACGTTTATTATATTATTTATGCCAAAGTATCATTTTATATTTTTATAAAGTTGAGTTATTATTTTTAAAATAGTTTTACAGCATAAATATTATTTTTACCATTTATTAGAAGTTTTAATAATTTATTTTTAATTAATTTTCAAGGGTTTCAAGAGCTGGCCCAAAACAGGCTAATTTTCGGACCGAATTTTGGCCCAAATCATTAGACCAACACCCTAATTACCCCAAGCCCAACACCAGCGACCCAATACACTATACCCGTCCATTAACCCGACCCAACTCTTTTAAAATCCTGGTCGTTGATCTCTAAGATCAACGACCCATAATCAATCCCCCCTTTTTATTATCCTAACCCCTAACCCTAATCCACATTCCCTCTTGAACCGCCGCCCTAAAATCCTCTCCCCTCTCTCCCACCGAAACCCTAGCCACCATTTCAATCTTCTCCGAATCCATCTCAATCATGGATTCCTTCCATGATTCTCTTACCTTTTATGTATTACCTCAGTATTATTTGCAAGACTATGGTGTTACATAGTACTTGCCCCAATTTTGGCAAGTACCAGCCCTCAAATTGGAATCCACTGCCTTCAACCTTTGAGATTTAGACGATATTTCGTCTATATTCACTCACTATCAGGCTATATGGTCCGATTCAGTGAGACTTTCGACCATCTGTGTTTTCCTTTTGAACCAGGGTTCGAGATTTTCCTTTATTCTTTACTGATTTTTGATTGATACTATTCCCTTTCTCGTGTTTGACCGATATTTTCCTTATTTCTGTTTAACTCACCGTATTTCCCTATTTTTACTTTTATTTGCCCTAAGACTGACTTTAATTGATTTTCGTATGATATTTTCCTTATTCTTTGTTCAATCTATTGTATTCCCTTATTTTAAGTGTTATTTGCATGTTATTTTTCATTATTCTCTATTTAATTTACTAAACTTCCTATTCTATGTATTATTTGCCCTAAATTGATTCTAATTGATTCTGGCATATTTCCTTATTTTGTGTTTAATTTTACCAGGTTTCCTATTTTATGTGTGAAATATGATACTATATAAACCCCTCCCCTAAAACCCCTTAAAGGGGGATTTGAATCCTAATCCCTGCTACTATTTTCACTACTCTCTTGTCTCACTCACTCACTCACTGTTACACTCGAACACTCTCTAAATTATTGAACAACCTCCTCCGGTGCAAGCACTCCTCGGTGCCCATTCTCGAGGCTCTTGTGAACTCTGAAGCATCAGGGATTTGCGGTTTTTGCTATTACACTCTTTATTCTTTGATTCTGCTACTGGTTAGTGTCTAAACTCTTGCAATGTTCAATTTCCCTCCTTCTTTTGCAATATGTATTTGAACTTGCATGAGCATGATTCAACTATGATAATGTTCAATGTTTTGATGTCAGTCTGTGTTAATTAAACGCATGAGATAACCTACTTTTTATGTTATACTTCTCTATGATTTGCACTCTGTGATCTCTTGTCTTCTGAGATGGGTTCTGTACCCTATAGCATCTTAACATGTTTAGTTTTGGACTTCAATAGCAGTCCACTTCAACATGAGCTTGACTATTGTGATTGTATACTGTTAAGTTACCAATTTCTGCATATTGTGTTTAGATATTACCCTAACTCTATAGAAATCCCCCCTTTACTTGAATGAACCTTTTGGTACTGAGTTCTGTGTATATTGGAATGCTCTTTGTGTATTAGCCCTAACTCTACGGAATGTTGCCCTAAAATCTGCTCTAAACTTGTTTCATGCTATCCTGATTTTTTTGTAAAAGACAAACACTCTATTTTTTATTGACTAGGATTTTAATCCTACGCTAATACTTTTCCAGTATGCCTTAGTTCATTTGCTATTCTATTCTTTCTGTGATTATCAATGTGTGTATCCCTCTATCATGGCTAAGTATTGATTAATATGGCATTAGGTTAGACTTAACTTAATTTAGACCCTTAGGTTTCAACCAGTTCAACTTCATGCAACCTATGTATGTCTTCAAACCTGTTTCTTCTCCTAATTTCTATGATGGTTGTCTATGTGGTACTTTGGCTATGCGAACCTTGCTGAATTTACTGGGCTACTTGAGCAGTTGTGATGTATGCTCAGTCTGGTGATTTCTGTCCACTCCCCTTACTTGTTACTCTGATATTCTAAATTCCTATTCTTAGCCGGCTGAAAGCCAAGGCTACCTAGGTTCTATTGTTGGCCTCCCTAGTGTGAGCACTGTTCGGGATCCAATTGAGGCCCTTGTGAACTCTGACACACTAGGGCTTGGTCCCAGTCGAATCTTTAACCTCCAAAACTATCCCTAATACTCTACTTCCCTATCATGTATTGTGTTCTATATTGGTTGTTCCAAGTGGTGCAACACTGTGATGACCCAAAAGGTCATCTTATATTTTAGAACTCGAATCTACGCTCTTAAGCCTTAAAATCTCATTTTTATCCTCCTCAATTTGCGTGCAAAGTCCGGACAGGTTTTCGGAAAGCTTTTATGTTAAAAACTAATAAAAATAAAAATATTTGCCTTAAAAGTTAATTTTAGTTGACTTCGGTCAACATTTTTGGTAAACGGGCCCGGATCCATGTTTTGATGGTCCCGGTAGATCCGTATCGAATTATGGGACCTGGGCGTATGCCCGAAATCGAATTTGGAGGTCCTTAGCTTGAGTTATGAATTTTTGATGAAAATTAAAAGTTTGGACATTATTTGTTTTTAAGAATTGATTGATATTTGGCATTGTTAGTATCAGGTCCGTATTTTAGTTCCGGAGTCCGGTACAGATTCATTATGATATTTAAGACATGCCTGTGAAATTTGGTGAGAAATGGAGTTGATTTGACGTGATTCAGACGTCCAGTTGAGAAATTAGAAGTTTTAAAGTGTTCTTGAGAATTTCATTTGATTTGGTGCTAAATTTAGAGTTCTGCAGATTCTAGTGTCTGTCATATCCTTCTACGTGTTCGCGAAGGTCCTCTCGCGAATGCGAAGGGTAATCTGTTGAGGCTGAGACTTTGTCTTCGCAAACGCGAAGGCCTGGTCGCAAACGCGAAGTGATGGGGGATTTACCCTTCGCGAACGCGACCGGCTCAACGCGAACGCGAAGCATGTGGGGACCTGGGGGGAGGGGGTTGGTCGTTCCTTCAGCGCGAACGCGAACTATTCCTCGCGAACGCGAAGGTCAGAGGGGAGTGATCATCGCGAACGCGAGATGGGTCTCGCGAACGCGAAGGCTTGGCAGCCAGTACCCTTTGCGAATGCGACAGTGCTCTCGCGAACGCGATAAACACTATCGCCCAGCACTTAACAGAACCCAAAACGGGAGTTTTGCCAAAAAAACTCATTTTTCTCAAAAACCAAACGGTGAGGGGCGATTTTTCAAGAGTCATTCCTTCCCCAAATTGTTGGTAAGTGATTCTAAACCAACTTCTTTCAATTACCCATTACATTTCTTGAATTTTCAACCTAAAATCTAGAGTTTTCATGGTAGAATTAGGGGTTAGGGTAGATAATAGAAATTTCGGGAATTTGGAGATTTAGACCTCAATTTGAGGTCGGATTCCAAAACTAATTATATATTCAGGCTCGGGGGTGAATGGGTAAAAGGATTTTGGTCCGAACCTCGGGTTTTGACCAAGCGGGCCCGGGGTCAATTTTTTGACTTTTTGGAGGAAAATTTGGGAAATTTAATATATGCAATATATTTGATTCCTTTAGCAATATTTGATATTATTGAGTCATTTTTGAATAGATACGAGTGGTTTGGAGGTGAATTCCAAAGGAAAAGCTGTGATTGAGAATTAAGTGGCATTCGAAGCGAGGTAAGTGTTGTGTCTAACCCTGACTTGAGGGAATTAGGAACCTTAGATTATTTGCTAAGTGAAATTCATGTGAGCGGCGTATATGTGAGGTGACGAGTACCTAAGCGCCGCCAATTTACCTGTTTTTCCATGTTTCTATGTTTTTCTGATATTGTCTCATTCCTATGCCAAATTGCTATGTGTTATACTAGTGTTGGTCAAATTATCGTTCTTATCATGTTTACGGAATTTTCTGGTGATAATTGAGTTTTTATTTCAAGTTGAGATTGATATTATGAAACCAAATGTTGAAGTAAGGTTTGTACTTGTTATTATATCTCCCTGTTGTTATTTATGCATTGTATTATGGTAAGGGAGAGTGTTAATGCATGAAGGGTGATGCCGTGCCATATTGTGAGTATTAATGCACGAAGGGTGATGCCGTGCCATATTGTGAGTGTTAGTACACGAAGGGTGATGCCGTGCCATATTGTGAGTGTTAATGCACGAAGGGTGATGTCGTGCCATGATATGAGAGTAAAAGCACGAAGGGTGATGCCGTGCCGTTTCTATTAATTTTATGGTAAGATTGAGAGTAAAAGCACGAAAGGTGATGCCGTGCATTTTTCTTTACTGTATTCACTATTCCTGTTGATTCATGGTATATTGACTGCTCCGGTGATCATTCTGTTGTAGTTCTTTATCTTGTATTCCCCTCAGTATGTCTCCCCTCCCGACATTTCCTGTTTAATTCTTCATTCCTGTTATTTACATATACACTATTAAATTGTACAGGTTGATTGTAGGTGCCTTGCCTTAGCCTCGTCACTACTTCGTCGAGGTTAGGCTCAACACTTACCAGTACATGGGGTCGGTTGTACTGATGCTGCACTCTGCACTTTCTGTGCAGATTTTGATACCGGCTCAGGTTGATCGAGATTTGCTATTGGTCCGCTGTCCGGAGACTCAAGGTAGATCTGTCGGCGTTCACAGACCTTGAAGTTCCGTCTATCTTTTTATGTCTTACTATTTTCTTTCATTCAGACAGTTATATTTCTTTCAGACTATTACTTGTAGTAAATTCTAGAAGCTCGTGAATTGTGACTCCGCACTTATTATATTTCAATTTAGTTAATTATTGTTATTTACTGAATGGAAATAAGTAATTGGTTTAATGATTTTCTAACGTTGGCTTGCCTGGCAAGTGAAATGTTAGGCGTCATCACGGTTCCGTCGGTGGGAAATTTTGGGTCGTGACAGTTGGTATTAGAGCCATAGGTTACATAGGTCTCATGATTCACGAGCAAGCTTAGTAGAATCTGGAGGATCGGTACGGAGACGTCTGGGCTTATGTTCCAGAGGCTATGAAGTTTAGGAACAAGTTTCACTTCTATTCTTCTTTGTCGTGCGATTTTGCTTTCTCAACACTGATTTAACTCTTCTACTCTTATTCTCTCGCAGATGGCGAGAACACGTACCGCTTCCTCATCTGAGTAGCAGCAAGAGCCTCCAGTGATAGCTCCTACACGGGGCAGAGGTCGAGGCCGTGCCAGAGGCCGAGGCAGGGGCAGGGCTCAGCCTAGTGCCCGAGCAGCAGCCCCAGCAGTGGATCCTCAGATAGAGATTGACGAGGAGGTTCCAGCCCAGACTGTTCCTGTCGGACCAGCTCAGGTTCCGGAGGGGTTCATTGCTAGCCCAGTACTTCAGGACGCTTTGGTCCATTTGGTGGGCCTTATGGAGAGTGTGGACCAGACTGGCGCATTTCCCATGGCACCAGCAGTCTCTCAGGCTGGAGGAGGAGCCCAGACTCCTACCACTCCCGCTTCGGAGCATATAGCTCCCCAGTATCAGGCTCCAGCAGCTCAGCCAATCAGATTAGTTCAGCCGGTTATTGCGGCACAGGTCGGAGATGGGCCAGCTATGTCATGCTATTCTTCTGCTTCCCACCGAGAGAGAGAGGGTAAGGAGGTTTATTGATGGACTTGCTCAGCCTATCAGATTGCAGATGGCTAAGGAGGCTGGGAGTGAGATTTCATTTCAGGCGGTTGCTAATGTCGCCAGACGAGTCAAGATGGTTCTTACTCAGGGAGGTCAGGGGTCTGACAAGAGGCCTCATCATTTCGGTGAATTTAGTGGTGCCTCATCTAGAGGCAGGAGTACTTTTGGTAGAGGCCATCCTCCCAGGCCATTTCATTCAGCGCTCCAGGCATCCCACAGTGCCTCAGGTGGTCGTGACCCTTAGATGCATTATTCCGACTAGCTAGCCTACAGTGTACCACCAGCTCCTGTTAGTGCACCTCCACTCCAGAGTTATAAGGGTGGTTATTCAGGTCGACACGGTCAGTTTCAGGGTCAGCAGTCACAGCAGCCAAGGTTATGTTATAGTTGTGGTAATCCGAGGCACATTGCTAGATTTTGCCCTCGGGCAACGGGCAGCTCACAGCATCAGAGTTCTCATGCCATGGTTTTGGCACCAGTTGCTGCACCACCTGCTCAACCAGCCAGAGTCAGGGGTCAGACAGCCAGAGGTAGGGGCCAGACAGTTAGAGGTGGAGGTCAGGCCGTAAGAGGTGGAGACCATCCAGCTAGAGGCCATCCCAGGGACGTAGTTTAAGGTGGTGGGGCCCAGCCCCGGTGTTATGCTTTCCCAGCCAGGCCTGAGGTTGAGTCATCTGATGCTGTTATCACATGTACTGTTTCCGTTTGTAGTAGAGATGCTCCAGTTCTATTTGATCCGGGATCTACTTACTCCTATGTGTCATCCTATTTTGCTTCCTATTTGGTTGTGCCCCGTGATTCTTTGAGTGCTCATGTGCATGTGTCCACACCAGTGGGAGATGCTATTATTGTAGATCGTGTTTATCGTTCGTGTGTGGTCACCATTGGGAGTCTTGAGACTCATGTAGATCTTCTACTTCTCGACATGGTTGATTTTGATGTCATACTAGGTACGGATTGGCTGTCACCTTATCATGCTATATTAGATTGTCACACCAAGACGGTGACCTTAGCCTTGCAGGGGTTGCCTTGATTAGAGTGGGGAGGGAATCTTGGCCATTCTGCCAACAGGTTTATCTCTTATGTGAAGGCTCGACATATGGTCGAGAAGGGGTGTCTAACTTATTTGGCTTATATCCGCAATTCTAGTGCGGAAGTTCCTTCCATATATTCGGTGCCGGTTGTTCGTGAGTTTCCATAGGTGTTTCCTGCAGACCTGCCGGGGATACACCCGACAGGGATATTGATTTCTGCATTGATTTGGCTCCGGGCACACAGCCTATTTCCATTCTGCCATATCGCATGGCCTCGCCAGAGTTGAAAGAATTGAAGGAGCAGTTGCAAGATTTACTGGATAATGGCTTCATTAGACCTAGTGTCTTGCCTTGGGGTGAACCTGTGTTGTTTGTGAAGAAGAAAGATGGATCGATGAGGATGTGTATATATTATCGGCAGTTGAACAAAGTCACCATCAAGAACAAATATCCATTGCCGAGGATTGATGATTTATTTGATCAGCTTCAGGGTGCCAAGGTGTTTTCAAAGATTGATTTGAGATCTTCTACCATCAGTTGAGGATTAGGGCATCCGATGTTCCTCAGACAGCTTTTCGGACTCGGTATGGGCATTATGAGTTTCTAGAGATGTCATTTGGGCTGACAAATGCCCCAGCAGCATTCATGGATTTGATGAATCGGGTGTTCAAACCCTACCTGGATTCCTTTGTGGTTGTGTTTATTGATGATATCTTGATCTACTCCCACAGTCGAGAGGAGCATGAGCAGCACCTTCGTATCGTTCTTCAGACTCTGAAAGACAACTAATTATATGCTAAGTTCTCAAAATGCGAGTTTGGGTTGAGTTCAGTTGCTTTCATGGGTCACGTTGTATCAACAGAAGGTATTCAGGTGGATCCTAAGAAGATTGAGGCAGTCCAGAATTGTCCTAGACCCACATCAGCTATAGAGATCCGTAGTTTCCTGGGTTTGGCGTGCTATTACCATCGATTTGTGGAGGGATTTTCATCCATAGCAGCCCTGTTGACCAGATTGACCCTGAAGGGTGCCCCGTTCAGGTGGTCAGACGAGTGTGAAGCGAGCTTTCAGAAGCTCAAGAGAACTTTGACTACAGCACCGGTATTGGTGTTACCCACAGGTTCAGGATCTTATACAGTATATTGTGATGCATCTCGTATTGGTCTGGGTGCAGTATTGATGCAGGGTGGCGAGGTTATTGCATATGCTTCACGGCAGCTGAAGGTTCACGAGAAGAATTACCCTGTTCATGATCTAGAGCTGGCAGCCATTGTTCACGCGCTGAAGATTTGGAGGCACTATCTTTACGGCGTGCCATGTGAGGTATTCACTGATCATCGGAGCTTGCAGTATTTGTTCAAGCAGAAGGAACTCAATTTGAGGCAGAAAATGTGGCTGGAGCTATTGAAAGACTATGATATCACCATATTGTATCATCCCGGGAAGGCCAATGTGGTAGCCGATGCTTTGAGTAGAAAGTCAGTCAGTATAGGTAGCCTTGCATATATTCCAGTTGGTGAGAGACCGCTTGCATTGGATGTTCAGGCCTTGGCCAACTAGTTCGTGAGGTTAGATGTTTCTGAGCCCAGCCATGTTCTAGCTTATACAATCGCTTAATCTTCCTTGTTTGAGCGCATCAGAGATCGGCAGGATGACGATCCGTATTTACTTGTCCTTAGAGACACAATGCGGCACGGTGGTGCCAAGCAGGTTACTGTTGGAGATGACGGAGTTCTGAGGATGCAGGGTCATATTTGTGTGCCTAATGTGGATGGACTTCGTGAGTTTATCCTTGAGGAGTCCCACAGTTTCCGGTATTCTATTCATCCGAGCGCCGCCAAGATGTATCAGGACTTGAGGCAGCATTATTGGTGGAGGCGAATGTAGAAGGACATAGTTGCCTATGTAGCTCGATGCCTAAATTGCCAGCAGGTAAAGTGTGAGCATCAGAGACCTGGTGGTTTACTTCAGAGGTTAGATATTTCTGAGTGGAAGTGGGAGCATATCACTATGGATTTTGTTGTTGGACTCCCACAGACTCAGAGGAAGTTCAATGCAGTTTGGATCATTATGGACAGGCTGACTAAGTCAGCGCATTTCATTCCTGTGGCAGTTACCTATTCCTTGGAGCGGTTGGCAGAGATTTATATTCGTGAGATCGTCCGTCTTCACGGTGTTCACGTGTCTATCATTTCTGATTGAGGTACGCAGTTTACCTCGCACTTTTGGAGGGTAGTTCAGCGTGAGTTGGGTACACGGGTTGAGTTGAGTACATCATTTCATCCTCAGACAGACGGGCAGTCCGATCGTACTATTCAGATCTTGAAGGATATGCTTCGCGCCTGTGTTATTGACTTTGGAGGTTCTTGGGATCAGTTTTTGCCGTTAGCGGAGTTTGCTTACAATAACAGCTACCAGTCGAGCATTCAAATAGCTCCCTATGAGGCATTATATGGTAGACGGTATAGGTTGCCGGTTGGGTGGTTCGAGCCAGGGGAGGCTCGGTTATTGGGTACAGATTTAGTTCAGGAGGCCTTGGACAAGGTCAAGATTATACAGGATCGACTTCGTACAGCTCAGTCCAGGCAAAAGAGTTATGCTAACCGTAAAGTTCGTGATATTGCATTCATGGTTGGAGAAAGAATATTGCTTCGGGTATCGCCCATGAAGGGTGTTATGAGATTTGGGAAGAAGGGAAAGTTGAGCCCTAGGTATATCGGGCCATTTGAGATCTTCGAGAGAGTGGGTGAGGTAGCTTATCGACTTGCGTTGCCTCCAGGGTTATCCTCAGTTCATCCGGTATTCCATGTGTCTATGCTCCAGAAATATCATAGTAACCTGTCCCACGTGTTAGATTGCAGCTTTGTCCAGTTGGAAAAGGATTTGAATTACGAGGAGGAACCGGTGGCCATTCTAGACCGGCAGGTTCGTCAGTTGAGGTCAAAGAGTTACCCTTCAGTTCGAGTGCAGTGGAGAGGCCAGCCTATTGAGGCAGCTACTTGGGAGTCTGAGTCTGATATGTGAAGTAGATATCCCCACCTTTTCACCAGCCCAGGTATTTTTCTATGTCCGTTCGAGGACGAACGATTGTTTTAGAGGTGGAGAATGTGATGATCCAAGAGGTCATCTTATGTTTTAGAACTCGAATCTGCGCTCTTAAGCCTTAAAAATCTCATTTTTACCCTTCTCGATTTGCGTGCACAGTCCGGACAGGTTTCCGAAAAGCTTTTATGTTGAAAACTAATTAAAATAAGAATTTTTGCCTTAAAAGTTAATTTTAGTTGACTTCGGTCAACATTTTTAGTAAACGGGCCCGGATCCATGCTTTGACGGTCCCGGTAGGTCCGTATCGAATTATGGGACCTGGGCGTATGCCCGGAATCGAATTTGGAGGTCCCTAGCTTAAGTTATAAATTTTTGATGAAAATTAAAAGTTTGGAAATTATTTATTTTTAAGAATTGATTGATATTTGGCATTGTGAGTATCGGGTCCGTATTATGGTCCCAGAGCACGGTACAAGTTCATTACGATATTTAAGACATGTCTGTGAAATTTGGTTTGAAACGGAGTTGATTTGACGTGATTCGAACGTCCAGTTGAGAAATTAGAAGTTTTAAAGTGTTTGTGAGAATTTCATTTGATTTGGTGCTAAATTTAGAGTTCTAGGTGTTATTTTGGCGATTTGATCGTGCGAGCAAGTTCGTATGATGTTTTTGGACTTGTGTGCATGTTTGGTTTGGAGCCCCGAGGGCTCGGGTGAGTTTCGGATAGGCCACAGATGTTTTTGACTTGGGAAAAATCTAGTTTCTACAGATTCTGGTTTCTGTCATATCCTTCTTCGCGTTTGCAAAGGTCCTCTCACGAACGCGAAGAGTAATCTGATGAGGCTGAGACTTCTTCTTCGCGAACGCGAACGCGAAGCATGTGGGGACCTGGGGGGTTGGTCGTTCCTTCAGCGCGAACGCGAGCCATTCCTCGCGAACGCGAAGGCCAGATGGGAGTGATCATTGCGAACGCGAGCTGGGTCTCGCAAACGCGAAGGCTTGGCAGCCAGTACCCTTCGCGAACGTGACAGTGCTCTCGCGAACGCGATGAACACTGTCGCCCAGCACTTAACAGAACCCAAAACGGTATTTTTGCCAAAAAACTCATTTTTCTCAAAAACCAAACGGTGAGGGGCGAGTTTTCAAGAGTCATTCCTTCCCCAAATTGTTGGTAAGTGATTCTAAACCATCTTCTTTCAATTACCCATTACATTTCTTGAATTTTCAACCTAAAACTAGAGTTTTCATGGTAGAATTAGGGGTTAGGGTAGAAAATAGGGATTTCGGGAATTTGGGGATTTAGACCTCAATTTGAGGTCGGATTCCAAAACTAATTACATATTCGGGCTCGGGGGTTGAATGGGTAAAAAGATTTTGGTCCGAACCTCGGGTTTTGACCAAGTGGGCCCGGGGTCGATTTTTCGACTTTTTGGAGAAAATTTTGGAAAATTTAATTTACGCAATATAATTGATTCCTTTAGCAATATTTGATATTATTGAGTCATTTTTGAATAGATACGAGTGGTTTGGAGGTGAATTCCAAAGAAAAAACTGTGATTGAGAATTAAGAGGCATTCAGAGCGAGGTAAATGTTGTGTCTAAATCTGACTTGAGGGAATTAGGAACTTTAGATTGTTTGCTAAGTGAAATTCATGTGAGCGGCATATATGTGAGGTGACGAGTACCTATGTGCCGCCAATTTACCCGTTATTCCTCTGTTTTTTGGATGTTGTCTCATTCCTATGCCAAATTGCTACGTGTTATACTAGTGTTGTTCAAATTATCGCTCTCATCATGTTTACAAAATTTTCTGGTGATAATTGAGTTTTTATTTCAAGTTGAGATTAATATTATGGAACCAAATGTTGAAGTAAGGTTTGTACTTGTTATTCTATCTCCCTGTTGTTATTTATGCATTGCATTATGGTAAGGGAGAGTGTTAATACACGAAGGGTGATGTCGTGCCATATTGTGAGTATTAATGCACAAAAGGTGATGCCGTTCCATATTGTGAGTGTTAATGCACGAAGGGTGATGTTGTGCCATATTGTGAGTGTTAATGCACGAAGGGTAATGTCGTGCCATGATATGAGAGTAAAATCACGAAGGGTGATGTCGTGCCATTTCTATTAATTTTATGGTGATATTGAGAGTAAAAGCACGAAGGGTGATGCCGTGCATTTTTCTTTACTGTATTCACTATTCTTGTTGATTCATGGTATATTGACTGCTCCGGTGATCATTCTGTTGTAGTTCTTTATCTTGTATTCCCCTCAATATGTCTCCCCTCCCGACATTTCCTGTTTAGTTCTTCATTCCTGTTATTTGCGTATACACTGTTAAATTGTACAGGTTGATTGTAGGCGCCTTGCCTTAGCCTCGTCACTACTTCGTCGAGGTTAGGCTCGACACTTACCAGTACATGGGGTCGGTTGTATTGATGCTGCACGCTGCACTTTCTGTTCAGATTTTGATACCGGCTCAAGTTGATCGAGATTTGCTATTGGTCCGCTGTCCGGACACTCAATAGTGCTTCTAACGAGTGCTTGACTAATCAGCGAGTACAACTTTGGTCTTCTAACGATCGATTATTCCTCCCCAATAGTGCTTGACTCTGTGTCTATTCACTAAAAATTTCCTTTCACCATTTAAAGCACGCAACTCAATTGCACCATAAGGAGTGACTCTCACCACCTCAAACGAGCCTGACCATCTCGATTTTAACTTCCCAGGAAACAACTGGAGCCTAGAATTGAACAATAATACATGTTGGCCTGGCTCGAAGTGACGTGGCTTGATACGCTTGTCATGCCATCTTTTCGTTTTCTCTTTGTAAAGCTTAGCATTTTTATAAGAGTGCAGCCTGAACTCATCTAACTCATTCAACTGCAAGAGTCTCTTCTCACCCCGTGACTTCAAGGTCTATGTTCAAATTTTTAATGGCCCAATACGCTTTGTGTTCAAGTTAAACAGGCAAGTGACATGCCTTCCCATAAACAAGCTTATACGTCGACGCCCCAATTGGCATTTTGTATGTAGTTCTATATGCCCACAAGGCAACATCTAACTTTGCAGCCCAATCCTTCCTATTCACACACACTGTCTTCTCTAAGATTTGCTTTATTTCTCTGTTAGACACCTCAGGTTGTCCACTTGTTTGAGGATGATATGCCATAATAACTCTATGGCGGACTCCATATTTAGCTAGGAGGTTATTCAACAACCGATTGCAAAAATGTGTCCCTTCATCACTAATCAAGGCACGTGGAGTCCCAAACCTCGAGAATATGTTCTTTTTCACAAACGCATCTACCACCATGGCATCATTTGTTGGCAATGCGATCGCCTCTACCCATTTTCACACGTAGTCAACTGGTAGCAAGATGTATTTGTTTCCTCTAGACAAAGGGAATGGTCCCATAAAATCTATCCCACACACATCAAACATCTCGACCTCTAGGATGTTATTCAAAGGAATCTAATGCCTATTTGTGATTGTTCCTGTTCTTTGACACTGGTCACACTTCTTAACAAATGCATGGGCATCCTTGAATAATGTTGTCCAAAAAAAATCGGATTGTAATACCTTTGCAGCTATTCTATCGCCTCCATGATGGCCCTCATAAGGTGATGCATGATAATCATACAACACTAATTCCACCTCCTTTTCTGGAATGCATATCCTCATCAACTGATCAGCACACTGCTTGTACAAGTATGGCTCGTCCTAATAGTAGAAGTTCACATCATGTAGAAACCTCTTTCTAGCTTCAAATTCAATTTCAGGAGGAAGTACTCCACTCACAAGATAGTTTATGTAGTCCGCGTACCATGGGGGAGGGTCTTGGATAATAGCAAAAGTTGCTCATCAGGAAATGCCTCATTAATTTCTCCACCCTCCTCCACGTGGTCATGATTTTTCAGCCTTGATAGATGGTCAGCTACTTGGTTCTCTGTGACCTTTCGATCTCGCATTTCTACATCAAATTCCTGCAACAACAAAACCCAGCACATCAATCTAGCCTTAGATTCCTTTTTTGTAAATAGATACTTGATTGATGCATGATAGGTATGGACTATGACTTTCATTCCTACTAAGTATGCCTGAAATTTCTCAAAGGCCCACACAACGCCTAACAACACATTTTTAGTGGTGGTGTAATTCAGTTGTGCATCATCAAGAGTCTTACTCTCATAGTAGATGGAATAAAACACCTTGTCCTTCCTCTAGCCTAGCACTTCCCCAATAGCATGGTCACTTGCGTCACACATAAGTTCAAATGGTTAGGACCAATCCGGTGCCGAAATAATGGGGGAAGCCACCAGTTTCGTTTTGAGGTTTTCAAATTCCTTCAGGCAGGCATCATCAAAATTGAAAGTTACCTCTTTATCAAGCAACCTGCACAAAGGAGTAGCAATTTTTTAAAAATTCTTAATAAAGTGCCGATAAAACCCCGCGTGTCCCAAGAAACTCTGGACACCCTTCACAGAAATGGGTGGAGGTAATTTTTCAATCGCTTCCACCTTCGCCTTATCAACTTCAATACCTCTTCTAGACACTCTGTGACCCAACATGATGCCTTCCTGCACCATAAAATGTCATTTTCCCAATTCAACACTAGATTTGTTTCTTCACAACGGGCTAACAAATTGTGTCGCCCCCATTTTTCTCGCGAAAAGCGGGCTTCGACAAGTGACAACTCCTTTTAGAATGGGAGATAGAGTGCTAAACGAGAAGAGTCGCCACCTAACAATTTTTAAGGTGCGTTAGGGCACCTATTATACAGATAACTCTGTTTGACTAGTCAACGCCACCAAAGATCGGGTAAAGGCTTAAGTTACATCAAAGAGAAGGTGTTAGACACTCTTCGAGGTCCGAAACTGTGGGTCCTGGCCGAACTTAAGATTATGTGGATTACGATTAAGCTAGGTGATCAAGTAAACAAAGGGAATTCAGAAGTCAAAGAACTTTATTACAACATGATTAATACAGATCTTAGTGCGAATATAGGGATACAACTATTTAGATCTAATAACAACATATAAAGAGGAGGGAGGTGCTAAATTTTTTGGCCTAAAGGATCACCCCGTGCAACATAATAATACTTCGTAACTCCCTCAAGATGGGGTGTTACTCATATTATTCAGCGGGCACAGACTATCATCTCCTGCTACCCGGTTACTATGTTAAAGTTGTTACCTAAAAGCGTTCTAATTCAATTATAGGTCATACCCTATGCGTGCACTACTCGTCCCATACCTATGGTCCATGAGGTATTGGACCTTTACTTTGGATGGTTCTAGACCTCGCATAGGTTGTTCAGAAATGTCAAAACTAAGCGACATACAAAACACATTGGACTTCACATATAGGCAGCCAAGGCTCAAGTTTGCCTCCACACTTAAGCAACAAATGCACGCAAGACAAATTGTATGTTGAGCAGTTCAGAATCAAGAACTTAGATCCCTATAGACATGATTTCTATATGACAAGGCGTTAAGGCATGCAAGCAGTTTCAGAAACCAAGTGTCACCCATACACAGGATGGTACAGTTGTCGCATATTGATTGTTGAAATTGCAGATTTCCAGTTATTAATCATGTAGATGTTGCATCTAAGTGATTTATGTAGTAAAGGCAGTGGAATCTATCGGGAGAAACCCAGAATTACTCATGCTTTTGATAGTGGTCTAAGTGAACAATAAACAATGTTGAGAGGGGCATCGTTAACAGTTATTAAGGCAAATTGTGGTATCATATAGGTAGGATCTTTAACGATTAGCACTTGGAACTAATTTTATCGTTATACTTAGTCCTATAGGCATGGTTTCTAGTGAACAGTGCAATACAGTAGCAAATGAAATGATCCAAATCCTATAGGCATGATTTCTAGCAATGCAAATTGAAGGAATGTTCAACGATATTTATTTCCTATGGGTATGTTTTCTAATAACATATAGCAACGAGGATAATTGAAGCATTTGAGCTCATGCTTTGCTAGTAGACAAGTAGTGTGAGTGTGTGCTTCTCCTAATAGCATGATCTCTATAGTGTACATAGAGAGTGAACGACACATATAGCAAACACATTATTAAGTCTTATAGGCATGTTATCTACCCATCGCATGTAAATATTAAAATCTACTCCATTCCTTTTTACTGACAACCCCAATTGTTTATACAAAGAATATTATTACAGGCCCAATAATGAATAAAGTAACAATATTACATAACAGTAGACAGGCCTATAGTAGGCCCAAGTAAAATAACTAGATACCCAGCCTTACTAGTACTTCATTACTTCTGGCATAGCATACTTTAGGCCTTCAATACAGAACAATACGATCACAGATCCATAGGGGAGTTCAGACCCCTTTCAATGAGCCATAACACCAAGTGTTGGACCATTTGGAACAACCAATATAGAACACAATACATGATAGGGAAGTAGAGTATTAGGGATAGTTTTGGAGGTTAAAGGAATGACTAGGTCCAAGCCCTAGTGTGTCAGAGTTCACAAGGGCCTCAATTGGACCCCGAGCAGTGCTCACACTAGGGAGGCCAACAATAGAACCTAGGTAGCCTTGGCTTTCAGCCGGCTAAGAATAGGAATTTAAAATATTAGAGTAACAAGTAAGGGGAATGGACAGAAATCACCAGACTGAGCATACAACATAGCTGGTCAAGCAGCCCAGTAAATTCAACAAGGTTCACATAGCCAAAGTACCACATAGACAACCATCACAGAAATTAGGAGAAGAAATAGGTTTGCAGACATACATAGGTTGCATGAAGTTGAACTGGTTGAAACCTAAGGGTCTAAATTAAGTTAAGTCTAACCTAATGCCATATTATTCAATACTTAGCCATGATGGAGGGATACACACATTGATAATCACAGAAAGGATAGAATAACAAATAAACCAAGGCATACTGGAAAAGTATTAGCGTAGGAGTAAAGTCCTAGTCAATAGAAAATAGAGTGTTTGTCTTTTAGAAAATCAGGATAGCATGAAACAAGTTTAGAGTAGAATTTAGGGCAGCATTCCGTAGAGTTAGGGCTAATACACAAAGAGCATTCCAATATACACAGAACTCAGTACCAAAAGGTTTATTCAAGTAAAGGGGGGATTTCCATAGAGTTATGGTAATATCTAAACACAATATGCAGAAATTGGTAACTTAACAACATACAATCACAATAGTCAAGCTCATGTTGAAATGGACTGCTATTGAAGTCCAAAACTAATCATGTTAATATGCTACAGGATTCAGAACCCATCTCAGAAGACAAGAGATCACAAAGTGTAAATCATAGAGAAGCATAACACAAATAGCAGGTTATCTCATGTGTTTAATTAACACAGACTGACATCAAAATGTTGAACATTATCATAGTTGAATCATGCTCATGCAAGTTCAAATACATATTGCAAAAAAAGGAGGGAAATTGAACATTGCAAGAGTTTAGATACTAACCAGTAGCAGAATCAAAGAATGAAGAGTGTAATAGCAAAAATCCCAAATCCCCGATGCTTCAGAGTTCATAAAAGCTTCGAGAATGGGCTCCGAGCAGTGCTTGCACCAGAGGAGGTTGTTCAATAATTTAGAGAGTGTTCGAGTGTAACAATGAGTGAGTGAGTGAGAGAAGAGAGTAGTGAAAATAGTAGTAGGAATTAGGATTCAAATCCCTCTCTAAGGGGTTTATATAGTAGCATATTTCACACATAAAATAGGAAACCTGGTAAAATTAAACACAAAATAAGGAAATATGCCAGAATCAATTAGAATCAATTAAGGGCAAATAATACATAGAATAGGAAGTTCAGTAAATTAAATAGAGAATAAGGAAAAATAACATGCAAATAACACTTAAAATAAGGGAATACAATAGATTGAACAGAGAATAAGGAAATATCATACGAAAATCAATTAAAGTCAGTCTTTGGGCAAATAAAAGTAAAAATAGGGAAATACGGTGGGTTAAACAGAAATAAGAAAAATATCGGCCGAACACGAGAAAGGGAAGAGTATCAATCGAAAATCAGTAAAGAATAAAGGAAAATCTCGAACCCTAGTTCAAAAGGAAAGCACAGATGGTCGAAAGTCTCACTAAATCGGACCATATAACCTGATAGTGAGTGCATATAGATGAAATATCATCTAAATCTCAAAGGTTGAAGGCGGTGCAATCCGATTTGAGGACTTGTACTTGCCAAAATTGGGGCAAGTATTATGTAATTCCATATTCTTGCAAATAATACTAAGGTAACACATAAAAGGCAAGAGAATCATGGAAGGAATCCATGATTGAGATGGATTCAGAAAAGATTGAAAGGGCAAGTAGGGGTTTGGTGGGAGAGATGGGAGAGGATTTTAGGGCGGCGGTTCAATAGGTAATGGGGATTAGGGTTAGGGGTTAGGATAATAAAAAGGGGGGATTGATTGTGGGTCGTTGATCTTAGAGATCAAATGCCAGGATTTTAAAAGAGCTGGGTCAGGTTAATGGACGGGTATAGGGTATTGGGTCACTGGTGTTGGGCTTGGGGTAATTGGGGTGTTGGGCTAATGGTTTGGGCCAAAATTCGGTCCGAAAATTAGCCTGTTTTGGACCAGCTCTTGAAACCCTTGAAAATTAATTAAAAATAAATTATTAAAACTTCTAATAAATAGTAAAAATAATATTTATGCTGTAAAACTATTTTAAAAATAATAACTCAACCTTATAAAAATATAAAATGATACTTTGGCATAAATAATATAATAAACGCAAGTATTTGTAGAATATAGGCCATTATTGCAAAATTAGATAAATAGCTTAAAAATGCTAATGTAATTATATGGAATAAAATAAAATATTTGAAACATATATTATAGGTGCAAAACAATTATTTTAGGCAACTAAGTCATCACAAAAATAATTTAAAGGATTTTATCTATAATTAGAATATAAGAAAAATTAATTTAAAGCTCTATACATTATGGAAAAATTATAGAAAATGCTTGTATAGGTTTATAAACTAAATAATGATGCAAATATGCTATTTTGAAAGTATATATGTATTTGAAAAATATGAGGGGAAAATTGGGTATCAACAGCTGCCCCTTTTTACCTAGGAATGATGAAAGAGTTGTCGGGTAAAGAAAATGATGACCGATTTTGACCGAATTGAACGAGGGATAGTATGATTTGAAAAAATGGGGGCCGAACCCTGGTTCCTGAGTTTCCTACATATCCCCGGTATTACGAAAATCAGGCCGTGTGTAGTTCTGGATCCATCGGTGAATTGAACTGATGGAATTGTTATAAGAATGGTCGTATGTTTCGGAAAAGGGTTCTTTTGGGTAGAACTATATCAGATGAATTTACGCAAAATCATAAATGTGAATCTGAAAAGTTATGGATGTATCTAAAAATGAGTATCTGAATGGATATCAAGTAAAAGTGGGTAACTGATGGTGGTTGGTTGCGTTTGAAATAATTGCAGGATTCGAATGTTGAACGGAAACAGGAGCGAAGATTGCTCCCGTTAGGAGAACGGTCACTTACTGGATTACCTACAAAACTTAAAACATAATGCATGCAAGTATATATGGGTTAATGCGAGAATTTAAACATGATGCAAATTCCCTTTGGGCCATGAAAGTTGTCTTTGGATGGTGAGGATGATGTCCTTAGACCATGACGTCCTGGGCCATGAATCATGTGATAAGGGATTCGCAGGCCATGAAAATGGTGCCTCTGAACCATGACGCCTTTGAATAATGATGTGTAATATTGAGAAATCCTCAGGCCATGGCTTGGTGTCTTCCGGCTATGAGGATGATGCCTTCAGACTATGACGCCTTTGGACAAATGGCGATGTTTCATCCCATGAGATGCAAAGATATGATGCTCAGTCGTATGCGAAAAAACAAGACAGAACTAAGTCTTGTGTAAGATTGGGACGGTGCTTAGCCCCAAGCGGATAGAAAATAGTGCTAGGTTTTAAATAGCGTAGGGATAGCATTCGGTATTATGCAAGGACAAGGCAATGCTTATCCTTAGGCGATTAAGGAGGCAATGCTTAGCCTCATGCAAGAAGAGGAGACAGCGCTTAGTCTCGATGCAAGGAAAGGCCGAGCTTAGCCTTATGCAATGAGGGAGACAATACTTAGCCTCATGCAAGAAGAGGGGACAATGCTTAGTCTCGATGTAAGGGAAAGCAGAGCTTAGCCTTATGCAATTGGGGAGGCAATGCTTAGCCTCATGCAAGAAAAGGAGACAGTGCTTAGTCTCGATGCAACGACAAGGCAATGCTTATCCTTAGGCGATTAAGGAGGCAATGCTTAGCCTCATGCAAGAAGAGGAGACAACGCTTAGTCTGGATGCAAGGAAAGGCCGAGCTTAGCCTTATGCAATTAGGGAGGCAATGCTTAGCCTCATGCAAGAACAGGGGACAATACTTAGTCTCGATGTAAGGGAAAGGAGAGCTTAGCCTTATGCAATTGGGGAGGCAATGCTTAGCCTCATGCAAGAAAAGGAGACAGTGCTTAGTCTCGATGCAAGGACAAGGCAATGCTTATCCTTAGGCGATTAAGGAGGCAATGCTTAGCCTCATACAAGAAGAGGAGACATCGCTTAGTCTGGATGCAAGAAAAGGCCGAGCTTAGCCTTATGCAATAAGGGACGCAATGCTTAGCCTCATGCAAGAACAGGGGACAATACTTAGTCTCGATGTAAGGGAAAGGAGAGCTTAGCCTTATGCAATTGGGGAGGCAATGCTTAGCCTCATGCAAGAAAAGGAGACAGTGCTTAGTCTCGATGGAAGGACAAGGCAATGCTTATCCTTAGGCGATTAAGGAGGCAATGCTTAGCCTCATGCAAGAAGAGGAGACATCGCTTAGTCTCGATGCAAGGAAAGGCCGAGCTTAGCCTTATGCAATGAGGGAGGCAATGCTTAGCCTCATGCAAGAATAGGGGACAATGCTTAGTCTCGATGTAAGGGAAAGCAGAGCTTAGCCTTATGCAATTGGAGAGGCAATGCTTAGCCTCATGCAAGAAAAGGAGACAGTGCTTAGTCTCGATGCAAGGATAAGGCAATTCTTATCCTTAGGCGATTAAGGAGGCAATGCTTAGCCTCATGCAAGAAGAGGAGACATCGCTTAGTCTCGATGCAAGGAAAGGCCGAGCTTAGCTTTATGCAATGAGGGAGACAATGCTTAGCCTCATGCAAGAACAGGGGACAATGCTTAGTCTCGATGTAAGGGAAATCATAGCTTAGCCTTATGCAATTGGGGAGGCAATGCTTAGCCTCATGCAAGAAAAGGAGACAGTGCTTAGTCTCGATGCAAGGACAAGGCAATGCTTATCCTTAGGCGATTAAGGAGGCAATGCTTAGCCTCATGCAAGAAGAGGAGACATCGCTTAGTCTGGATGCAAGGAATGTCCGAGCTTAGACTTATGCAATGAGGGAGGCAATGCTTAGCCTCATGCAAGAAAAGGAGACAATGCTTAGTCTTGATGCAAGGAAAGGTAGAGCTTAGCCTTATGCAATTAGGGAGGCAACGCTTAGCCTCATGCATGAAAAGGAGACAGTGCTTAGTCTCGATGTAAGGGAAGGTAGAGCTTAGCCTTATGCAATTAGGGAGGCACCGCTTAGCCTCATGCAAGAAAAGGAGACAGTGCTTAGTATCGATGGAAGGAAAGGCAGAGCTTAGCCTTATGCAATTTAGGAGGCAGGGCTTAGCCTCATGTAAAGAAAACGATGAGTGATAGTAGAGTATTTCTTAGTTGGAGGTGCTTGTGATAGATAATTTGCTATCTTGAAGGTAGTGACTCGATGTGTCTGTAGATATCATTGTCTTATTATGCCTGCATCTAAAGAAAAATTGTGAGTTTTGCGGGGGAAGGTTGGTTCACGCTTTTGTCTTCTGCTTTGTCTGTGCTCCTGTCTTGAGATCCTGTTTTGAGTTATACTGGGTAACATCTGGCGGTTCATAAAATTAAAGCTTTCGAGGAAATATATGTTGCATCTAATGAATGTAGTTATTTTAAAAATATAGTAGTATGCAATATCAAGTAAGCTAGATGAACCAATGACTGTGACATATTTTAGAGGCATTGTGACTTCTTTACTTTAGAATTTTGAGGGTCCTCCTAAAAATTCTGCCCCAGATTAAAAGCAATTTTCTGACTGTCCTGCATATGATGAAGTTGGCTGAACTTGCTTCAGAATTTTGAGGGCCCAGTTTCTGACTATGGAAAAAATAAAAATTTTATTGAGATGTGAACGAACCCACAGGGCTGTCTACGTATCCCCTCTTAAACGGGAATCAAGTCAAGCATAGTTCAGTTACATCAGATCAGGAAATATAAACAATCTAAACAAAATATCTTTTGACTGCGTCTGAGTTGATAGGTTTTGGCCAAACTTCTCCATCTATTTCTGCAAGTATGAGTGTTCCTCCTGTTAGTACTCTGTGAACCATGTAAGGTCCTTGCTAATTGGGTGAAAATTTTCCTTTGGCTTCATCCTGATGCGGGAAGATCCGCTTCAGCACCAGCTGCCCCGGTGTGAATTGTCTAGGCTTGACCCTTTTGTTGAAAGCTCTAGACATTCTGTTCTGGTAAAGTTGACCGTGGCATACCACATTCATTCTTTTCCCGTCGATGAGAGTCAGTTGTTTATGGCGACTTCATATTCATTATGCATCACTGAGTTCAGCCTCTTGTATGATTCTCAAAGAAGGAATTTCTACTTCAGCGGGAATAACAGCTTCAGTACCATAGACCAACAAATAGGGAGTTGCCCCGATTGATGTGCAAACTGTAGTACGATATCTAAGTAGAGCAAATGGTAACTTCTCGTGCCATTATTTATGATTATCTACCATCTTCCTCAATATCTTCTTGATGTTCGTGTTGGCGGCTTCCACAGCTCCATTTATTTGCGGTCTGTATGCTGTGGAGTTCCTATGCTTGATCTTGAACATTTCACACATGGCTTTCATCAAATCGCTTTTTAAATTGGCGGCGTTGTCAGTAATGATTGACTGAATCACTATCCTCATGTTGCGTTGTCTCATTACATGTCACAGTCGTAGGTTCATCGGGATAGGTAATAATAATGCTGAAAAAAAAAATAATAATAAATACGAAAAGCAGTAATGCATTTAAAAATCTTAAAAACGTCAACAAGTGCGGCTCAATGGCTCGAGCAATTATTTTAAAATAGAATACTGAAAAATATCTCAAATGCTCAAAACTATTTTTTTTAATTATACTGGAGTTCCAGCAAAGTATACTGGAACTCCAGTATATTATACTGGAGTTCCAGTATATTATGCTGGAGTATTTTCCGGATTTTGAATAGTGTTTTCGTTTAGATTTATCTTTACATGAAAAATGGCTAAATTTAGATGACTTTTGAAACTATGGCTATTTTTGAATGACCACTTGTAAATCTGACTATTTTTGAATTTCTGCCCATTGCTTTTTCTTATTCAAACTTGGCCCACGGCCTATTATGCTTACTCCAAACACATCATCTTATCTCAAGTCATTTTAATTTTCAAAAAAATGAGAGCTACTATCGAAAAATAAAGGAAAATTTACCTACCATAATACATAGTGTTATTCCACTGTATCAATCTTTTTCTTCAACCCTCTCTCTCTTCTCCCTCAACTCTCTCTCCTTTTTCCATCTCTCTTCGCAAGGCCACCGTCCAACTCGGCCGCCGCAGGTCATTTTCTCTGACGGAGCTCTATTGGAGCCCAACCAAACAGCCGCCTCTCTCTCTCTCTCTCTCTCTCTCTCTCTCTCTCTCACACACACACATCTCCACGATCAGATCCAGCAACCTCTCTCTCTCTCTCTCTCTCTCTCTCTCTCTCTCTCTCTCTCTTCCCTTCTCTCATCTCCACCTTTAGATCCAGATCTGAAAATCACAAAGTCGCGATGGGTCCATTACCGGCAGCGAAAACTATGGAGGAGAAAGATCAGATGCGTCACCAGATCTGGATCTAACGGAGATGCCGGAAATTCATGATTTCTTCTCCTTCTTTGTATCTCATATTTAAGTGTATTTGTCTAACAAGAGATGGTCGGAAGATGCTATCTCCGGTGAACTTTCTTGTGTCCTTTGTTATTGAGTCACATACAATGATACAAATACATCATAATCTATAAAAATACACTCAAATTTGAGTATATTTTGTATTTTTCAATGTAAATACAGTTTATTTTTTTGTATACAATAAATTGAATACAACTGAATATCACTTTATTTTTTATTTTGTTGTTTGAATACAGTAAAATTGAATACAATATAAAATAGTTAAGAATGAATATTGCTGAATATAGTGTATACAACCGAATTGAATACAGCATCATACATCCCATGACAAGTAATTAGTAGCTACAGAACGTAATTAGATAAATTATATCACGCCCGACAATAAGCCTCCAAACCATAGTTATTTCAGAAAAATCCTCAAAAATAAATTAGTATGGCATTACAATTTCTCAATCCACGTTAACCTGAGAAATAATAAAATTAATATTAATGGACTATGACACTGGAATTAAGTTTCTCCAAGCAACGGGCGTAAACACAACGTGACACCGCAACGACTAAAATTCATAATGGAAATCGTTGCGTTTAGTTCAGTACACCACTTATACATTAGAGGGGATTAGTGGTGGCAAAATGATTAAAAGAAGACACTAATCCACCCATATTATCCATTAAAAAATGGGTTGGATAATGAACTTTTTGAAAACATATCAAATATGGACAAAAATCATATTATCTATTTAGAGAATGAATAACTAATGGATAACTAATGGGTTTAATTTTTACATTTGTAAAGTCTCAAATTGGGGGTTCCTCAATTTGGAAGACTAGGAATTCTCCCAAAAGTCATCATATTCAAGAAGTCATGGATAATATGGATATCCATATTATCGCCGGTTAACCCATTTTTTATCTATATTAAATATGGGTAAGGTCAGATTTATATTATCCATTTTGACCCGTCTATATCCGGTCCGACCCGCCCATTTGCTACCCCTAGAGGGGGTGAATAGCATATTGACCTATTAAAAGTTTATTCTAAAAATTCTCATGTTATACCTAAAACCAGGGTTTCCAACTAGTTAGCAGTTTCAGGTTACAAAACTCTTTATAACCTAAGAGACTAACCTTAGTCACTCAACAGTATGCAACTAGCTAGATGATTGCAGCTACTCTCTATAAATTAATTTATTAGTCTAGATCTGAAAATAAACTCTCTCAGAAATACTCCTTATAAAAGTGCTTCTACGATAAGCACAGTAGATTACAACTGAAAACATATATATACTAAACGATCAAGACAACTAAAACTAGACTAAATCAATTGCAGGAACTTGGTTCTTCAGTTTATCTTTCTCTTTCTCTTGCAATTTTCCAGCTTGCATGTATGTTTTTTCAAAGCTCTCTATGCAGGTGTGTGAACCTGCAATAAAACAAATGATACACATATATAACACACGGTTAGCAGTAGGGTTACTTAAGAGATAATCATGAAGAAGTCTTCGTACCATAGAGAGTAAAGAAAATAAAGATTTTCTTTATATTATTCTTTCCCATAAGGACTTTACTTCATTATAAACTTGGCCTTTGGTTGAATATTTGAGATCTATCAAGATTCTCCAAAAATATACGCGGGCATAATCTCATTACAATTAAAAAATAATCTCAACTAGTGCAAAAATGAATCCTACCATCTTTAGGATTTCATGTAGGACACAGTACAAGAACCAACTAGTAGAACCAGGGTCTCAAACTTACCAGACCTACTCAACCAGGTTACATGTTTGTTAATCATCAAAACTCAATTCTAACAATTACAAATAGAAATAAGATTTTTGCCCTACATAATTAGAGATAGAAAGGAATGAAAATATCTTGAGAGCAGGGGAGAGATAAAGCCAGCGAGAGAAGAAAGAAATGAACAATTTGGTAGTGTTAGAGAAAGATATCAATATTAGGACTTTGTTAAAGATATAAAGATTGGAAGAATGTTGGAGTCAATGTCATACCCCAACCTTGGGAGGTGCGACTGGCACACGACTCCCAAAGGCTCGTGCGAACCGACGTCTGTTCTTACATTCTTTTTATTCATAAAACTGGGCCATTGAGGCCTTCAAGCAATAACACCAAAATTAACATGTGAATAACTGGTTTGCAAAAGAAGTATCATCATTCCATATATCTTCATAACAGTACGCAACAAGGTTACAATCCCACTCATTTACATACAACCATACTTTAGTCTACAACCCTCTAAGAGTATCAAAAAAGAGTACATGTTTATATGACTTGGCCGGGACAGGGCCCCACCATACCCAAAACGTTTAGAACTTCTGCTTCAGTACCTATTGACTTCTGAACTGCTACTCCAAAGGAGTGGAGAGCAACAACCAATTAGTTGGAATAACACCCTACTGGGGAGCGATGTCATCAGGTCTATATGCACTTGTGGGCATGAACACACTACCCAAAAGAGAAGGAGACGAGCAATCTGGGGATTAAACAGTAGGGACTATAAACTTAAAAATCATGCAAGTCTTAAGAAGGGCTAGGCCACTCATTGGGATTATACACTGAATCAAATATAACATTATTTAACCCTAATTTGGAGCATATAGTATCATATCGTACCCTGCCTCACAAAGGACTCGGTAAGTTTCTTTCTTTTATCATATCATACACGGCCATATATGTAATGACTCGACCGGTCATTTTGAGTATTTTAGTCCCGATTCCCTATTTATTATCTCCTCTATGTTTTATTGTGGACTTGTCGAGTGTGTTTGATTTTGGTTTCTGGTGAGTTTCGGAGTGAAATGGGACATATAGTCCCTATGTTGGAGGTTTAAGTTGATATAGTTGAACGGAGTTTGACTTTTGTGTAGACGACTTTGGAATGGAGCTTTGATGGTTCCAATATTTTGGTCTTAGAAGAGTGTTCGGATGTTGATTTGTAGGTCTGTATGTCGTTTCGGTGTGAATTGGTGAAAGTTAAAAAATTAAAGGTTTGGAAGATTAGAAAGTTGACCGGGCATTGAATTTATTGATATCGGGGTCGGATTCCGATTATGAAAGTTGGAATAGGTCCTTCATGTCATTTTATGTGTGTGTGCAAAATTTGAAGTCAATCGAAATTGTTTTGGTATGAATCGGCATTGGTTTCGTAATTCGAAAGTTTATAGTTTCATAGGCTTAAATTGGGGTTGCGATTCGTAGAATCGATATTGATTTATATGATATTTGGCCTCTAGTAGGTCCGTTAGATATTTGGAACTTGTTGATATATTCGAACGGGGTCACGGGGGCCTCGGATGTGTCAGATCGAATCCGAAACAAGTTTTGACTTGTGAGATTGTTGAAGCACTACTGCTTCTGGTGCAGTCGCAACTGAGCATTTTGGGCTGCATGAGAGAACCTCGAGCCACAGAAGCGTGTTTTGTTATGGTCAGATGGGACTGCAGGTGTGGTCCATGTTCCGCAGAAGCGGACTCACCAATACGAGAAGTGCATCGCAAAAGCGGAGATGGCCAGGGAGGCCTTGGATCGCAGAAGCGGACAATGTCCGCAGAAGCGCTTGTGCAGAAGTAATAAGGAGTCCGCAGGTGTGAGTCTTCTGGGCTTAAGTTGGAACCGCACCTGTGATGAGTTTTTTCTGGTGCGGCATCGCAGATGCGACTAAAGGTTCGCAAAAGCGAAATCGCTTGGTAGAAAAGTGCATATTTTGAGGGTTTGATTTCATAATCTATTTTTGGACCTAGAGAGCTCGGTGTGAGGCAATATTTCAGGAGAGTTTTAAGAAGAACATTAGCTTAAGAAATCCTAACTCGGTTTGGTTAAATTACGCGAATCTATTGTTAATTTATCATATAATTAGTGATTTGAGTTGGAAATTTGAGGAAAAATTATGAAACTTTCTTAGGCTAAAATTTGGGGATTTGGAATGCGATTTGAGGTTGGATTTGAGTAATTCTTATATGGTTGGATTCGTTATCGAGTGGGTATTTGGATTTTGTAATTATGGTCGGGTTCCGAGATGTGGGCCCAGGTTGACTTTTTGAGTTGACTTTTTTATTTCTTTGCAAAGATCATAATTTTTAATGTTCGAAATAGCTTCCTATAGTTTATAGTTATGGTATGAAATTATTTTGTCTAAATTTGAGCCGTTCGAAGTTGGATAATCGAGGAAAAGGCCTACTAGTGGATTGAGTAGCGTATTTTGAGGTAAGTGTCTTGCCTAACTTTGTGTGAGGGAATTACTTCTTAAGATTGGTGTTGTTTGTTATAATTGTGATGTGTGGAAGCCGTGTACGCAAGGTGACGAGTGTGTACACAATCTAAATGTGGAAATTTACCGGTTTTAGCTTTGTAGATTCCTTTCATGCCTTAATTGAGTTATTTTAACATGTTATATTTATCATTATTAATCTATTTTTACATGTTCTACTTGTCTTATCTCTTACTTGCTAATTACTCTACATATTTAGTTGAAGTTCTTGTTTCCTTTATCCCATATTCATTATTTAATTGTTGAACTCTTTACTTAAAGTTGTTATTCTTGGAATATCTTGTTGATGAAATTGATATTGAGTTATAAAGGTCGTGATTCACATTGAGGCAAGGTGTTAAGTTGTGAAATACTATTCTATTGAGTTATTCACTTCTGGTTGTTATTGTTGAGACTCTTGTGTATATTGTGGTTGAGCCATGGGTTCTTTACTGTGAAAACACTGTTATTGTTGGTTTCTTTGGCAAGTTGTGATATTGGACACTTGAGGTGTGATTTGTAATATTGATACGCATGCGGTGGTATACGGTTTTGGGGTTGAAACACATGCGGTGAGATAAGGTGGGCTTGATACACGTGGCTAGTAAGGGAACTACTAGAAGTCATGTGATGTGATAAGGTGGGCTAAAACGCGGGATGCTATTTAGGGAAAATGATTTTCAAAACTAAATGCAAGGCTCCCGCGGTGATATAAGGAAAGATTGTGAATTATTCTTGTGATTTGAGACTACAAGGAGGTACCTCGGTAGTGACTTTTGTTAGTATTTCTCTAATGTTGTACTTGTCTTTGGTTGTTTTATTTCCTTAGCATATCATTCCTCGTTTTCTACTTATTGCATTATTTGCTTTAGCTCCGTATAGCTAACCTTGATATGTTATTATTGTTTCAATTTCATTGTTATCATTACTACACTGCCATACACTTGTACAGTTTTTCTTATTTATTCCAGTAGGGCCTTGACTTGACCTTGTCACACTATACTAAGGTTAGGTTTGGCACTTACTAGGTACCGTTATGGTGTACCCATACTATACTTCTGCACTTCTTTTTGTGCAGATCCAGGTAGCTCCTATCAGCCCAGGTATTAGCGAGAGCTCAGCTGCGAAGACTTCAAGGTATACTTGCCGGTGTCTGCAGGCCTCGGGGTCCCCCTCTTTCTAGACTATTCTATCTTCCTTATCCTTTGATAGACATTGATGTATAGGATTATGCAGTACTATTATTTAGAGCTTGTGGCTTGTATTCGCTGAGTCTTGAGAGTTGTATATGCTGAGTTGCAGAGTTTACTTTATATAGTTGCTGAGTTTTGAGATTTTAATTATCATTTCAGTTATTTTTGCATGAATATCAGGGTTACTTAGTCTTAGGGACTAGGTGTCATCACGACATCCTACGGAGGAAAATTGGGGTTGTGACAACATAGAGAGCTCGTCATACTCGGCCACACAAGGGCTCGGTAGCATCTTACATTACAATATTCCGTACCCGGTTACATAGAGAGCTCGATCGTACCCGGCCACACAAGGGCTCGGTCGTACCCGTCTATACAAGGGCTCGGTAGTATTTCATGTCATACCCAACTGATTAGTGGTTGTACAATAGGTATCGTACCCGACCGTCTATAGTGCGGCTCGGTAATATAACTTAGATACATACACATATAAATGAAATGCAGAATCAACTTCAAGAGATATTAAGTTTAGACTCATAACGAATCATACTTCCCGACCACAAGATACCAACAAGGAACATTTTAAACTTTTAAAGGAATACCATCAACAAGAATGTACGAGAACAAGGATAACATGATCGGGAGGGGCTCAGAACCAACTAACTCCTTACAATACAGGAAGGCCAAATACATTGTCAGCCTCTTAAAGTTGTCCTCCTTTTTCACTTAAATACTCAATCTTAAGTCTGTTCCATTTGAACACTTTAACAGGCCTTTACTGTGTCATTTAGACACAAAATTTGTAGGCAGCAAAATACAAAAGGTGCGTGTAATTTACACACCAAAGTGACGAATAAAACGAGCACACGTGGATTTAACTTTAAACAATTATTTAAAAAAAACAGAACCCCACCCCACGCCATCGTCATCTTCCCCAACGACCCCTCCTTGCCGGAAAATTAATTTTCAGCTATTTCTTTTCCAACTATGTCTTCTATTCCAAAAAATTGGTCTTTTTTTTTTTTCTTCTTCTTCTTCTTCTTCTTCATTCTTCCTTTCTGGGCTAAAATTACAGAGAGTTTGACTGTTAATATAAGATTCCATAACCAAATTGAATGGAGAATACTTTTGTGGTAACGAAAATCAGCGATTAATATTAAAAAAAATAGAAAAAATAAATATAAAAATAAGGACCCTACCCCACCCGCCGTCATCTTCCCCAACAATCCTTCTTCGACAGAAAAATTAATTTTTCAGATATATTTATTCATCTTTCTCATCATCTTCCACACTCATTTCTTCTGCCATTTTTTAAGCCATAGATTCGATACCATTCTTCATCTTCCTCTTCCTCACACCATCCCATTCTTTCTCCTTTTATATCCAAACTCATTTTCTTTAAATATTTTCTGGTCAATACCTAACAAATTATTTCTGCCATTTCAAGTCATTTTTCTATTAATGTTTGAGCCACCTTTTTTTTTTAGCCATAGATTCGGCCAACTTGGAATAGGAAAATATTTTGGGTTTTTAGCAATAGATTCGGCCAACAGGTGGTGATGGTGGAATAGTTGGGTTTGGCATTTTTTTATTTCTTTCCTTCACAGATTTGGGCTTGTTTTGCATTGTATTATTTTGAGAGTAATTTGTGAATGAGAGAGACTGGAAAGTGATTAAAAAAAAATTAAGAAACCAGATGCCGAAAAAATTAGTTGGTTACTCTAGATTTTCTGATGAAGAAGGGTCAGCTAAGAGGGGAAGAAACGAAAAGAAAATAAAAAGAAAAGATAAAAGAAAAATAATGAGAAAAAAGGGTGAGGAGTTTGTTTTTCGGACAATTTCACGCGCTTGAAAAATGTGAGAAACACTTGCCTTGCCATGTAATCTTTTTTTGTCTAAATGACACAGTAAAGGCCTGGTTAAAGTGTTCAAATGGAACAGGCTTAAGATTGAATGTTTAAGTGAAAAGGGAGGACAACTTGAAGGGGTTATCGATGTATTTGGCCATACAGGAATCCTTTAGAGGAAGAGAGATAAATACTTACACCAAATCATGCCAAGAAAATAAAATGCCTTGCATACCTTGTTGAAGAACTAATTACTCTTCTATGACAATTAACTTTGCCTATAACGAATCTTCAGTACCAATACCACCAGATGATATATGTTACAACAACGATTCCAAGTTTTCTTCAAGCTAAATCCAGACAGAACCTTTTTTCTGATTCTGTTTAGTCTATTTTGAAATTTCTAAGGAGATGTGAGAGCATTTTTGGTGAATTATATTGAGTGGTACTCATAAAAAATGAAAGAGAATGAGCCGCACTGCCTTCATATATGTATACCAAGCATTGAAAACTCTGTCGCTTCTACATGCAAAATGGGTCGCCCCGCTTTGACCGTCGTGCCCAGTGAGACAGCTGGCGAAATCTGGTCGCATGCACTTGCCTTCTCTGCCCGGTAACACGTCGCCATCTGATTGGTTTGCGCTTTAAACCTCATAGATCCTCCATTTTCATATGTGGGTGTAACAGTCAACTTCTTTGTAGGTCATCCAACACAGTTTTAAGGAATTTGAGCTAGAATAAGGCCTATACATTCAAGTAAGCTACAAATACTTTTTAAATTGTAAAATGTAGCATCTTAAAATATATGTATATGATTATAAAAAGTATTAATATAAATTGATAAATTAAACAAAAATGTCAAAAATTCTTAAAAAGAAATGTCATCTAACTATAGCGTATACATAAAATGTACCACATTAAAACATATCTAAGTTTAATATAAAATAATATAATGTGATAAATTAAACATAAATGTCAATAAATCTTTAAAATGGTATGATCTAACTACACTGCACAAATCTCAACATAAAATAGTCTGCAACTATATTCTCTATTTATAGTCCAACTTCTTCGATTGCAATCAAATTATCTTTAACATTCTCTATTACCCTATAAATCTTTATAGAAAAGGAGAAGCAAAAAAATATAATGATGCCAAGTGGCTTAATCACAATTCAACACGTGTCATTTTTTAGTACACATCTCCAACAATGTTGGAGTTCAAAATCATTTTAAACTAAACAATGTTGGAATCGGCAATTTTTACATACTTATTTGGGGCTTTTGCATCTATACCCGATTTTGGGGTCACAATTGAACCTATATCCACTTTGCAAAAAAGTTTGCAAGCGTCCCCACTTTACGATCAACTTCAGACTTATCGGGCCTGAAGTTAAAAAAAATTAGTCTGAAGTAAAAAATTTCACTTCAATGCAATTAAGGCCAAATAGGTCTTAAGTGCAACCAATAGTTTTATGCACTTAAGGCTAATAAGTCTGAAGTGAAAAATTGCACTTCAAATGCACTTAAGACCAATAAGTCTGAAGTGAAAATTTGCACTTCAGATGCACTTAAGACCAAAAAGTCTGAAGTGCAACAAACATTTTCATTCACTTAAGGCCAATAAGTCTGAAGTGAAAATTTGCACTTCAGATGCACTTAAGGCCAAATAGGTCTGAAGTTTAACCAATGATTTCATGCACTTAAGGCCAAACAGTCTGAATTGCAACAAACGTTTCCATTCACTTAAGGCCAATAAGTCTGAAGTAAAAATTTGCACTTCAGATGCACTTAAGATCAAATAGGTCTTAAGTGTAACTAATGATTTCATGCACTTAAGGCCAATAAGTCTGAAGTGAAAAATTACACTTCAGATGCATTTAAGGCTAAAAGGTCTGACGTGCAACAAACGTTTTGCTACACTTAGGCCAATAAGTATTAAAGTGAAAAATTGCACTTCAGGTGCACTTAAGGTCAAAAGGTCTGAAGTGCAACAAACATTTTGCTACACTTAAAGCCAATAAGTCTGAAGTGTAAAATTGCACTTCAGATGCACTTAAGGTCAAAAGGTCTGAAGTGCAACCAACGTTTTTATACAGTTAAGGCCAAATAGGTCTGAAGTGCAAATTGCCCAGAAATAGAAAATTGTTATTTGAATTATAACAATCCAATATACAATATAATATCTAAATCTACTCCAAATGAGCTCAAATTTGAAACATAACCTCCAAATATCACCAGGAACAAACCCCAATCATCAATTTGTCAAAACACCAATAAATTTAATAAACCCATATTGCAATTAAGAAAAAGAAGAAGAAGAAACCCTAAGCAATAGTAAAAAATAAAGCGTCATAACAGCTCGCTATTGTAAAACATCATTAACAACATTAAAATACGTTCACAACCACCATATAAAATCATTGTCACCTGAAGAAGAAGGAGGAGGAGAAGAAAACGAAGGAGGAGAAGGAGGAGGAGAAAGATGCCTGAAGTTGTTTTCAAAGTGGGTACAAGTTAAAACTTTTTAAAACAATGGGTATAGGTTAAATGGGGGCGCCCGTGCAATTTTTACTACTTATTTATGCAAAAAGGTTTTTATAAAAAAGGAAGAAAAAAAAAACAAAACAATCGGAGGTTGAAGCCCACGATTGATAGTCTTCCCAAATGTGGGCTTCCAACAAAAATCCTAAACTAACTCAAATTACTTATTTTAAATTACTTTTGTAATTCTTGTTTTCTCTGCTCAGTTACGAGTCTGCTTAATACAACATATTTACAAATATGGCTACCAGTTCATGAAACCTGACTAATTTCAAGCTAACTCGTTGCAATGGAATCTAGGGGTAGACATAAAATTCGAAAATACAAATTTCGAACCGGACCGAATTAATTCTGTATTTCGGTATAATTCGATATCAATTTTTCGATTATTCGTTATTTTCGTACGGTCCTCGGTATTGAGGTTTCGATATTTCGGTATATACCGAAATACCGAATTATTTAAGTATTTCATGTGCTTCCTAGTCCTACACTGCCCGGTGCCAGCGGCCCAACCCAAAATTTTAAGTTTGTATTTCTAATCCAAAATTTTAAGTTTGTATTTCTAGCCCAAACTTTTAACTTTGTTACCCTTAACCCAATAAGACTAAGTCCAAGTCCCTTGCTCTCTTTCCCTTGTTTCTATTTTCTAACCATAGAAATTAGGAATTAGAACTATCACTGTAATTTTGTTTCTGCATGTGTAGCATTTCAACATTTACCGGGTATTTGGTTATGAGTTTTTCTTGCAAATATAGTGCTATTTCAGTAACTTCCATAATTATTTTGGAGTAGTCCATCAATGAGGAAAGGTTTCATTATCTGCCTTTTTTTAAAAGCTGCCTTCATTCTAGAAAAATCAATAGAGAAACTATACACATGATGTGCAATTAAAGATGTATATTACTCTTGATCTGATATGTGTATGGTTTCTTGGTCCGTTTTAGGTGTTCTCGGTGGTGTCACCATTGAAGGAATGTAGACATTCATTCATCTAGTCCATATATTATCATCGTTTTAGATGATGATATAAGCAATTCATAGTTAGCCTTGTCTGATACATTTTGAATGTGGGAATTCCGGGTCCTTTCAAGCCTGAAATGTCATATTTCATAGAGTTGATTTTACGGGATAAAAAGATAACATATTCAACTTTCACATAATTTTTAAGTGAATCATCTTCTCTGCTGCTTTATTTCATAAATTTTTAACAATCTTCAAATACATGAAACTATACTACTGAAACAATTATGTGTAGTACCAGTTTCGTTCTTTCTGTTTCTGAAAGTAGGATTCACAATTGTGCACCAATTTGTACTATATGCAATGAAGAAGCAACATGATATATACTAATAAGTAATCTGCCTTTCTAAGGTGATTGTAGAAAGGCCTTAATCGGGAATTATGTCACTAAGTTCTTTAAAATGAAGAAAAAAAATTTCTTGGCTCTTTAATATCTGATGCATCACTATATTCTTGAAAAATTACTGTTTATCGTAGCCGGTAGGCAGTACATGCTGCGAAAATCATATATGAGTTCTGGAACTAGACAAATTTTTCATTTGTTCATTAGCTGTAGTTTGAATATTAGCATATACATCCTCCCTTTTTCTACCATATTATTTTCTAAGCAATATTTTCTTTTTAAAAATTATAGTTAATATTTTTCACACGCAACGTGGGGTACGGATACTAGTAAAAGTAAAAAGGATAAGAAGAAAAAAACTTCAAACTTTGAATATTAGTCTATTACGTTACTAACAATACCAAGAGTCACTTTTTTAATCTTGTTAGTTGCTCTTACGTCTCCTTTTCCACTCAGTTTCTTATGAATTTAAGGTATATTGAATGTGGTATTCATTTGGAATGTGAATCCGCAGAATCAAACCTCTCGAAAAAAAGTAAAATTTTAGTGCCAGCAAACCTTTGAATCTCTCGATCAACATAATCAAGCGTAACAATTCAATCTGAATGAAGTATTACGATATGAATCCCCACATTGTTTCAAGTTTTGATAGGATCAATTGATATCTGATGCCTTATATCTATGTGGACAAAACACACATTAAAGGATATATTCACTCTTACTGTTACGTAGCTACTGACGCAGTTACAATAGAAGAGGAGTAGAGAAATTTTAGAAACCAATGCGGGTGTGCAGCTTTGTGCGAAAGGAAATATCAAAATGGGATTTAAGAAACACAAGGAAAGTGATATAATCAGGACCGGAAAAAAAATTCAGACACTTTTAAGAAGGATTAAAAGTTCTAAGAGGGAATCGATCCTTGATAAATAATTCAGCACTCAACCAAGTGGCCCATTCAGTCTTTTTGGAGAATGGGTGCCGCAAGTTATATTCGATCAATTCTAGGAAATATGTATATAAAATACTTAATTTGACAAAATAATCATAGGTTCACGTGCACCATTAATAAAGCATTAAATCCGCCCCTGTCAATATGAGACACGTTATAATGCAATATAGAGAAGAATATCGTTCTTGTGATATACAGAGCTATAAATGGAGGAATGCTCTATAGATGAAGAGGAAGAGGAAGAGAAATATAGTCGGAAGAAGAATTTAAAAAGCAGAAACAGAGGAGGAAGGAGATAAGTAGGAGTTGAGCCAAAAACTGAGCTAGAGGAGGAAGGATATGAAGTAGGAGTTGAGCCAAAACCTAATTCAAAAGCAGAAGTTGAGTCAACAGGAGAGAAAGAGATACAGAAAAAGAGTAAGAAAATGGAATATGGCACAAATGCATAGGGGAAAGAGCTAACAACAGAAGAAGGCCACAAGAAGCAGAAAATAGAAAATTAAGCCTAAAACAAAATTGGAATGATTGTGAAATGTAAATCTTTAATCTTTTTATATATACGCCAAACAAGAGAATTAGAGCTGAGTATTCGTACGATTTTCGCAATTCTTCTATTGCACTTTTAGTTACACCCTCCCTCAAAACAACCGGAGTTGGGCTTTCATACTATATTGGCAATTCTTCTGTTGCAATTTTGGTTACACCCTCCCTTCTTTCCTCTTCTTTCTCACCCTAACTACTTTTCTTTTCTACTCTAATTTTTTTCAATTTTGATTTTTTTTTTCTTTTTTACTGTCTTTTATACTCTTCTAATTTTGATATAATAATCTCTTTAGGTTGATGAACGATAGAAAACGAGAAAGTAAAAATGGTGCAGGAGTTAGCAAAGAACCACAAATTTTGATATGAAACTAAGCAACTCGAACTTGTATGAACGATTAAGAATAACAAACTGTGGAAAAATATAGCTCCTGCAAAATGTATCTTTTCCCTTTTCTCCTTTTGTAGCCCTTTGTTTTTCAAAGAGAAGCAGGAGCAAGAAAAATCGATGTGAAAAACTTAGCAACTCAAATCAAAGAGTAATGCACGTTGCATGGGTAAACTAGAATAACAGATTGTTCACAAATTAATGTAGCTCCCGCAATATCGATCTCCTTCCTATAATATTAGCAGTAACATAAATTTAATTCTATATCTTGTTGAACTGATCGTAAGTTTAGCCCGATGGGTTTATCCTGCCTACTTTGCGTTTTTGCAAACAAAAACTTAAGCAATTACAAATACAGAAAAGCTGTAAAAAAGGCTACACGCGCAAAATAAAGAAAAAGAATATTTTTTAAACTATAGCATGCAAGTCTAACCCTGTTGGCTAAACTTTGTATTATTTTCATCCTACTTACCTTGTTGAATTGGTCACAACTCAAAAGTTTAGCCCTAAATGCATAAACTTCCAGTCTTTGAAAATAAATTTGCTCAAATTATGATGAAAAGTTAAACAATTTACTAGATGAAATTACAAATGCGAACACACATATAACCAAAAAAATAGACACTAATATGGTCGATGTGTCTCTATCTTGATTAAAAGAGATATTTATTTTATACTTCAAAAATCTTACAAATTTGTATCAATCGTCTAAAAGAAAGTTTAATTTGATGATGCAATTTTGTTTCATCAAATGAAAGTTGGGTAAGACCTAATCAGTTTCGTTTATAATGCTTCAAGAGTTATCATGCAAAGCAACAAACTTATATTTAAAGGGCAAAATGGTCATCTCCTTTGTGTATTAAATAAAAGGATGCTATTTGTGCACAAGATTTGCATAAAACGAGGTTAGAAAATAAACATTAGGCCAAAAGAAGGACACCCTATGCAATTTCGTGAGTGATATGATCAACCAGAGCTCCGACTTCATAAATTCTAAGAAAGGTTCGGTCTACTGGATTTTTCGATTCATTTTATTTCTCTTCCAAAATTAGGAGAAATTTTAATTTTGTTGTTCCTTCTTTAACCCCCAATAAATAAACCAAAACCAATTTCATCATTTGCAATAATATTGATAACAAAAACAACATTTATCAACAGTCCAATTTCTCAACACTAAGTTTTTTTAAAAAAATGACAAGATAATTGATGACAGCTGTGGGATTTAAACCCACGCCCTTTCGGACCAGAGCCTAAATCTGGCGCCTTAGACCACTCGGCCAAACTGTCGTAGTGTTATACACTATTAGTTTTATTTTATTATCATGATCTTGTGATAAAATCTCCATAAACCATAATATACAAATGGCAATAATTAAGATTTGTTCAAAAATCGAAAACTATTCCCGCATTAAATAGTGCATTTACATCTACATAATTAAGTAATGATTCAAATTCAGACCCATTTTCGTTGGTTTTCTTTCCCTATAATCTAATTAAATCCTTAATCCTATTCATCTATCCATTTGACCAAAATTGATTTTGCTCCGTTCCGACTATCTTTTTTTCTCTTTCTTTTGGTAACACGATCCGATAATTCTGACTTCGTTTATATGGAATCGTAATTTTATATAATTGACTTAGAGATACTGAAATTTTCGCATAATATTTTGTATTTTCCACATTAGCCATAACCTTCCAATTTTACTAAAAATGAACAAAGCCAAAAAAAAAAAAAAAAAATCATACTCAAGCCTTTTTTTGAGCCTCCGATCAGACATTTACAATGCCAATTTCCTAAATGCTGAAGAAAGAGCATTCACATTTCGTCCACCGACAGATTTAGCACGTTACTATGTAATTAGAGCCATGTGATAAGCTCATATTATATAAATCCTACTCTCTGAAAAATGTACTGTCAAAATCGTGCTGATTAAATTACTAACCAGTTTTAATATAGGCTCAGAGCCTCTGACTTTCACTTAATAATTCACTTGCATCACAATGTGAAATTTTGAATTCAAACTCATTCCATCAAAGAAAAGGTTTTTTCTTTTACCATTTTGTATTAGATCTCTTGAGCTGTTAGGGTTATTTGTAAGGGGCACAAGTTATCCCGAAATTGTAATAATGGAATTATAATATGAGGATTAAGTAGTGACCGAATTACTTAGTGAATATATATATAATTAATTAGTAGAATTTATTTAGTTCATTGAACTAAAAATATGATATACGGGGTATAAGTTGGTATAAACTTTTATTTAGAATTTTAACCTTGGATTGTTTAAAAGACTTTGGGGGAAGAGTCCCGAAGAAACGCATTTTTGTTATTTTAGTGTCTATCCTGGGATTAATTAATTTCGAAATTATTATCCCACTTTCAATGTGGATAGACCTAATTATGAGATTAATTAATCCCGAAATTCAAAAACTCGGTTAGGTTGCCATCTAGGTCTCGGTCGGGGGCGACTTCCAAATTATGGTCTCATTCTTCCGAAATAAAGAGTCCCTATATCCTTGTGGTTAGTGGAGAACAGCCATTAGACCAGATTTGTCTGACTACGCCCGCAGCTGACTACTTATTGAAAGACCGAACAGGAAATGAAAAGTCATACTACAACAACTGTAAATAAACATTCCCTCCCCGCTCTGACTTTGATCGACTTGCCCGCACAATTCAACCAAACGTGAAATAAAATTAGGGATCTTTACACAAATAGCTGACCATATTAACTATTTACTTTTTCTAGTCATATACACATGTAATACATAAATTATGCATATATTATACATTCACCGACTATTTTTCGCAACTATTTGGGTTAATTCTTTGTAAAAATTATCCTACATCTAATTCCGAAATTATTAACTCTTATCTCACATGGCAAATGACCCCATACAATAGTTGAGTCTGGAATCAAAATCTAGTTCTTTTGGACTCAAAGAACCAAAATGTCTGGAAAAAAAACATAGAGACCAAAATATGTATAACACCCTTTTAAAGGGCGCTATACCTTAACGGTCGTTTGCCCATTAAGGTATAGCGCCCTTTTAAAAGGCGCTATAGTTGAACTTGAAAAGAGCGGGAAGGTATAGCGCTTTTTATTAAGACGCTACCCACATAAAAACACGTCCCCTTCCCTTCCCCACCAAACCAGAAATCCCCCTCCCCCTTAAAACAAAAACAAAAAACAGCGGTCCCCCCATTGTTAACGAAAAAAAAACTCGAGTGGAGCCCATCGGTCCCACAAAAAGTATGAATTCTCGATCCCACATCCTTGCTAAGGCATATTCTAGTAGTGGGTTGCTCATTTCGGCTCCAAATCACCATATCTTCAACTTTCCTAAAACCTTAAATCGAGGTATTCCGACTTAGTTTTTGTTAAAACTCGTATAAAAAATGCATATTAGTTGTTTTTAATGTGCTCTATGTTATTTTGTGATTGTTTTACGATTTAACTAATTTATTATTTTTTATCCGGACTATAGTATTAGTGTGCTAAAACAATTAGTAAAATAGAGAAATTGTTATTAGTTGTTAAAAAAATATATTAATTTGTTATTTTTTACTGTGATATATGTATTTTCGTGATTATTTTTTTATTAAATTAATTTATTGTTGTTATCCGCTTTAGATTAATTATTTGCTAAAAGACTAGTAAAATAGATAAATTGTTAGTTTAGTTCCCTGTAGTGGTATCTTGTTGCAACGACCAGGCTTGTCGTTTTGAGTAATTACTCTCTTTTCTACTATTTGAAGTCTTGAATAGCTTCATATAATATATTATGACGTGTGTGAATCATCGGTTTTGATTTTTCAGGTGTTTCGGGATTAATTCGGAAGAATGAATTTCATGTTGGAAGCTTAAATAAAAAGGGTTGATCGGAGTTTGACTTTTGTGCAAACAACTTCGGAATAGAGTTTTGATGGTTTCAATAGCTCCGTATGGTAATTTTGGACTTAGGAGTATGTCCGAAAAATTACTTGGAAGTTAATAGTTAAATTAGGCTTGAAATGGCTAAAATAAAAATTTAAGCTTGGAAGTTTGACCGGAGAGTTGACCTTTTTGATATCGGGGTCGGAATCCGATTTTGAAAATTGGAATAGGTCCATTGTGTCATTTATGACTTGTGTGCAAAATTTAAGGTCAAACGGATTTGATTTAATAGGTTTCGCATCAAATGTAGAAGTTGGATATTTCTAGTCGGTTTCGATGTCGTTTCTTCAAGATTTAAGTGGTATCACATTGAGCAAATGAGCTCCAAATTCAGTTTTGATTGAAGCATTAGATCCGTATTGAAATTACGGATCCATAGCAAAAAGAATCGTTGAATTCAGACATCGTATGAGAGAGTTATGCCTATTTCCGTGTCTTTTTCCGTCGCCGCGAGCGCCCATGGTAGCGTGGGGAGCTAACCCTGGCATTGGAAAATTTTGGGATACTGGAAAGGGCACCACAGGCAGCTCCCCATGCTACTTGTGGCTCTTGAAAACGTCAGATGCTCTATAAACGGGTTTTTTGGCCATTTTTGACATAAAAATAGTTGGTGAGCTCGGTTTTGGCGATTTTCAGAGGCAAACTTCACAAAGTGGACTGGGGTAAGTGATCTTAACTTGATTTGGTCCGTTATTCATGAATCTAACATTATTTATAGTACTTATTTCATGATTTGGGGGATTAGAATAGAAATTTTCCAAAAATTGATTTGAGGGTTTGAATGCCGATTCGGAGTCGGAATTTAGAAAATTTTGTATGTTGGACTCGTGGTTGAATGGGCGTTCATATTTTATAACTTTTGTCAGGTTCTGAGATATGGGCCCCACTACTGATTTTTGTGTTAATTTCGGATTTATTTGTGAAATTTAGCATTTTCATATGGAATTGTTTCCTACACCTCGTGTTGATTGTGTCGAATTATTTTGACTAAGATTCGAGGCGTTAGGAGGCCGAATAGCGAGAAAAAGGCTTATTGGAATAAAGAATTGCCCGGATTGAGGTAAGCAACACTTCTAAACTTGGTTCTGAGGATATGAATCCCCGAATTTGGTATGATATGAATTGTTTGGAGGTGATATACATGATAGGTGACGAACATGTTGACGTGCACCACCGAAAGTGTGTCTTGAATAAATCATGTGAAGTAGTAAAATTAAAGAATTATGTTATTATCTGAACATGTGGCACATGTTAGAGGAATTAAGTTGAGGCTATTAAAAAAGATCATGTTTAGGTTAATAAAGATCATGTTTAGGTAATGTGTTGTTATTTTAGGACCCATGGGGTCGTGATACTGTTGAATTAATTGTTCTAAAATATACATTTCACACTCATTAATAATTTTTCATTATGAGCATATTTATGGGATTGAGTAGCGCAATGCAGCAGGCCATCTGACTTTATATATGTTATTATTAAGTGGATCGGGGTTGCCCGCCTGCAGCAGGCCTTATAGGCTTTATTATTAAATGGATCGGGGCTGCCCACCTACAATAGGCTAGAATGGCTTTATACATTATTATTGTTCAGGATCGGGGCTGCCCACCTGCAGCAGGCTTTATTGGCTTTATTATTAAATAGATCGGGGCTGCCAGCCTACAGCAGACCTCATTGGCTTTATTATTATACCGATCGGGATTGTCCGCCTGCAGTAGGCCATATTGGCTTTATATCACGCTTGGGCTGAAAGAGACCCTCCGAGAGTCTTCACACACCCCCAGTGAGCATGGTCGACTTATAACGCTTGGGCTGAATGAGCCCCTCCGTAGTCTGTGCACCCCCAGTGAACGTAGATGATTATATATATTCGGGATGGATTTCCCAGGGCATGGACTTGCTTTACTTACTGCTTATATATATGTTTGCGATGGATTTTCCCAGGCATGGACTTGCCTTACTTATTTATATTGTAATGAATTTACCTGGACATGGATTTTGTCCGTATCATTTACATTTGGGGATAAATGACCCTAGGGCTGGATTGGCCTTATACAGTATTCGGTGATTGACTGTCAGTTGATGTGTATTTATATACGGGTTGGAACACTCTGGGCTGGATTGGCCATAAATAGTACCGAGTGACCAGATAATTTGTGACCAGTATTTATATGAGGTCTTTCTACTGAGATATCATATTCCTCATATCATGTAGTATTGATCTATTTCAATTGTACTGAGTTTAACTGTTAAATTTAAAAGCATGCCTACATTTCGTACCATTATTTATACTGGACTGTAACTGCGGAGCTCTTCATTGCTTTCAGCCCAGAGGTTAGTCTTGTTACTTATTGAGTTAGTTGTACTCATACTACACTCTGCACCTCATATGCAGATCCAGGTGCTCCCGGATATGGCGGCTGCTAGATTTCGAAGTTAATTCTATTGGGGACTATCAAGGTAGTTGCTTGACGTTCGCAGACTTAATTCCCTTCCTGTTTAATTTTTGTACTGTTCTATATTTTTAGACAGTAATTTTGTCAGTCAGACTTTGTATCCATATTAGATGCTCATGTACTCGGTGACACCGGATTTTGGGAATGTTATATTTGAAATTGTGAGTTTCTTCCGCTGAATTTAATTATTTTATGCTCAAACTTAAAAGATATGGTGGTTTGTTGAGATTGTTGGCTTGCCTAGTATTGAGATAGGTGTCATCACGACAGGTGAGATTTTGTGTTGTGACAAGTTGGTATCAGAGCTCTAGGTAACATAGGTCTCACGAGTTATGAGCAGGTTTAGTAGAGTCTTGCGGATCGGTACAGAAACGTCTGTACTTATCTTCGAGAGGTTGTCGAACCCTTAGGAAATTTTTACTTTCTTGTATTCTATCGTGCGAAATTGATTCATCTTGACACATAACTCTTTGAATACCTTCCACGCATTTTGTATGTGCATATGAGCGCTCGGTATTAGCTGTGCATCGCCGGCTTGTGATTCTATGAACGAGGTTCAAGATGTGTATTCTGTGTTTTGCTGATGGGTCAGTCTGGAGGACTTGAGACCAGGTTTAGACCGCAGCTTAGGCTCGGTAGCTTCAGTTGTAACCTATATATTTGGGCTCATATGTCCGGTAATGTCCCTACGAGTGGAATTTGTGGCTCGATAAGCGGTAGAATGGCTTTGTGATGAGTATGATGTAACTGTGGGATGTGTTAAGACGATTTGAATGTGACGAGAAGTGTTTCCTTGAAATGTAAAGGAAGGCCATTTGGTGCTTTATTTTCGTTTTGATGTGATGTACAATCTCGAGTGTGAATGTTTTGAAAGATCTTTCACGTTGTTAAATTTTGGGAAACATCAAATTCTCGTGTCTGGTTAATGAGTTTGGACTCAGATAGATTAAGTGATTTCATAGTAATAGTGGCTGCGAAAGGGTATAACAAGATGCCAATTTGAGACTAAGCAGGTGGGTTATCTCCTGTGGGGTAATCTATGTAAGTGTATTCCTTATGATATGAATAGAAAGTTTCTTTTCTGCCAGCGGGGCGTATGTGTTGAGACTTGAATTTGAATCTGGTTGAGAAAGTTGACTTGAGTATTAAGAGAATGAATGCGAGATTAGCGGATGACTGGGTATTTTATGGTTGGTGTATCTTGAGCTTGAGAAGAATTTTCGTTGAACTGACTGCGGTATTAAGGCAATAATAAAGCATGGGTATTGTGAGTTAATCTATAGCTTTGAGCCAAGTGGGGGAATCTGCTATTGACAATTCAATTCATGGTTATGTGTCAAATTTTTTTTGTTTTGGTCTGAAGTATACTTGGGAATCAAAGATGACTTGCAGAGGTGGAGTCTGAGAATGACTTGAGTAAGAAAATTTTTGGATAAGGGTCATATTGCGCTTTATGAGTATATGAAAAATCATGGGATGAGTAAATTGTTATTTATGAATGATGTAGTGCGCACGGAATATGAATTTGATAGGTGGTATTGAAGTAGAGTTACTTCTTTAAGTGTTGTTGTACTAATGGGGCACGTATCTTTTGGCCCATTTTGGCGGTGTAATATGGATTTGAATAAAGGGGGTGACTCTCGAGAAAGTTTTAACGGATTTGAGATTAATATGTAACAATTGAAAATTTTTGGCAGATTTGTTTATGACTAAAATCTGAGATTTAAGTTGGATGGTGTCGAGACTTGTGGTATTTTTGTATATTATTATGGATTTTATATTTCGGTATCAGAAAAGTGAATAAAACGGCCTTAGACTCAAATAAGGTATTTTTAGAGTGGGGGTTTCGGTTGTGGTACTTATAGGGGTAATTATGATGTGGTGAGACTCTACAGATATTTTGGTGGCAATATTCTTGGATTTTGGTAACCTACGTGATTTGGTCGAGTTAGAGGAATTTAGTTCTAATAGCTTGGTTATGTGTAGATGGATTTCAAAGTATTCTTGATGGTTTCTACCATGGTTTGAACCAGATATTTTCTACTGGTGTGGGAAACGTGTTGTGTATTATGATTTCCTCCTAGAAGGAAGCAAGAGGAAGGTTTCTAACTAACCGGGTATATAATTTGCTAGTGACTCAGAGTTGATAATGGGATTCTGGTGCTTGTCACATGATGGCATAATAGATGTGGTGTGTTGTGCGGGATTAGGGTTTACATGTGCAAGGTGGCAATTCAGTCTTGAAGAAAATGTAACGAATGTTGGACAGCATGGTCAGTTTCAGATATTTCGATGAATGTTATAACTGCTCGGTAATTCCTGAGAAGGGTGCGCATTTCAGAAGGCGCGTTGTGTTTTGACTTACGGATGTTTATCGGTATTGCAGTACTCACCTAGTTGATAGATTATTGATATTCAAATTATTGCTATGTGGCACGGAAGAATTATGAAAGTATTCCTCATGGGATTATCGTGCATGAAAAATGTGTTAGTCATTCGAGTGCTAGAGTTGGGATCAATTACGGTGATTCATGTGTGTGATGAATTTGGAGACTGGGAGTTCTTAGAAGTATATTGTTTCAGGGTTGCGACCTATTTGAGGTGTCTATTTTATTTAAAACTCGGTGGAGGCACTAGTTGCGTTAATTATTTGTGATGGCTATGCGCTATGAGTGCGCATATATGTGAGGTTTGAGCCCATGTGCGGGTAATAGATCAAGTATTCATACTCGGAAGAATGCTTAGGCTATTATATTCCTAGATTTGACTGTTAAGCATAAAGTTATAACGTTTTCCGTATTCGTACCTTTGTTGAGAACTATCTGGGCTATACTTGAGGTTACAAGGAAGATGATTCCCTAAATAAATGGGGCAGTTACTAATTCTGCATTAAAAACAATTGTCGATTTGAAGTGTGATAGCAGACTTTGCACATGCTTACGCTATGACGTGCTATTTATACCAATCTAGGAGCATGTGAATCTTATTTTATTTATCATATACATGTGTACTTATTTGATTGCTCCTCTATGATATGCTTGGACTAGAGGCCTGTGACCATGCCAGGCGGATTATGTTATTGGCACATGAGTTGTCTGTACGAATCCATATACTGATATTATTGGCACGTGAGTTGTCCGTGCGGGTCCAGATATTGATATTATAGCACGTGAGTTGTCCGTGCGAGTGATGTTAACATGAGCTCTAGAAGAGCGGGTTACTGTTATTAAATTTGTGTCTTGATTCTACTATATATAATGAGCTTATAGCATTAGAGTTGTGGTGGTGCCTGTTGGACTTACAATACGAGTCTCTACTTTGAGACATCTTCCATTTTAGGTACAAGGTTGCGCAGTTGTGAATTAAGTTATATTGGTGTGGCATGTCAATAGGATAGTTGCGTTTAATAATATAAGGTCATTGGACCTAGAATGGATACTATCAGGTTTGATTCCGGTATATTGGGAGGATAATATTGAAAGTCGGCTTAGGAGAGGATTGTGGTTCTGGTTGGGGCGAGAGAGCTCCATGGCTAGTTGATCTGATGACTGGTTATGAGTTTTTGATTGTTATTTCATCATTGGCAGTATACGAAGATTTTGGAATGAGGTTCTGTTGAATGAAGGGTTTTATACTAGTACTTGGTTGGTTTTGAGTAGTTACTGTGATCAGAAATGGTGTTACGAGTATGCGAGTTGTGTAGTATGTTATGCGATTGTATCTGAGATTATGGCTAAGGCGTAATACAACTTATTAAGACTCGTACAGTGTGTAGATGTGAGATTCAGGCCTCGAAACGAATGTTTGGATGTTGGAAATTGGATTCCAAGGTTAATGAGCTAAGGCTAAATTAGTGATTTTCAGTTATATGGTATTGTCACGCCTATACAATATAGAGTGACGTGGGATCACCCCCGGGTATGTGCGTAGTAAGGTGTAATAGTGATTTGATGGCTTGAAAACAACTCTTGGCACGTTCGAGGACGAACGTATGTTTAAGTGGGAGAGAATGTAACGACCCGACTTGTCGTTTTGAGTAATTACTCTCCTTTATACTATTTGAAATCTTGAATAGCTTCATATGATGTATTATAACGTGTGTGAATCGCTGATTTTGATTTTTCAGGTGTTTCGGGATTAGTTCGAAAGAATGAAATTCATGTTGGAAGCTTAGATGAAAAAGGTTGACCGGAGTTTAACTTTTGTGCAAACAACTCCGGAATAGAGTTTTGATGGTTCCAATAGCTCTGTATGGAGATTTTGGACTTAGGAGTATGTTCGAAAAATTTCTTGGAAGTCAGTAGTTAAATTAGGCTTGAAATGGCTAAAATAAAAATTTAAGTTTGAAAGTTTGACCGGAGAGTTGACCTTTTTGATATCAGGGTCGGAATCAGATTCTAAAAATTGGAATAGGTCCATTATGTCATTTATGACTTGTGTGCAAAATATGAAGTCAAACGGACTTGATTTGATAGGTTTCATCATCGAATATAGAAGTTGGATATTTTTAGTCGGTTTCGATGTCGTTTCTTCAAGATTTAAGTGGTATCACATTGAGAAAATGAGCTAAAAATTTAGTTTTGATTGAAGCATTAGATCCATATTGAAATTACGGATCCATAGCAAAAATAATCGTTGAATTCAGACATCGTATGAGAGAGTTATGCCTATTTCCGTGTCGGGAACGATTTTCCGTCGCCGCGAGCGCCCAGGGTAGTGTGGGGAGCTAGCCCCAGTGCTGAAAATTTTTGGGATACTGGAAATGGCGCCACAGGTAGAACGCTACTTATGGTGCTCGAAAATGTCAGAGGCTCTATAAACAGGTTTTTTGGCCATTTTTGACATAAAAATAGTTGGGGAGCTCGGTTTGGACGATATTCAGAGGCAAACTTCACAAAGTGGACTAGGGTAAGTGATCTTAACTTGATTTGGTCCATTATTCATGAATCTAACATTATTTCCAGCACTTATTTCATGATTTGGGTGATTAGAATAGAAATTTTCCAAAAATTGATTTGAGGGTTTGAAGGCCGAATTGGAGTCGGAATTTAGAAAATTTTATATGTTGGACTCGTGGTTGAATGGCCGTTCATATTTTGTAACTTTTGTCGGGTTCCGAGACGTGGGCCCTACTGTTAATTTTTGAGTTAATTTCGGATTTATTTTTGAAATTTAGCATTGTCATATGGAATTGATTCCAACACCTCGTGTTGATAGTATCAAATTATTTTGACAAAGATTCGAGGCGTTTGGAGGCCGAATCGCGAGGAAAAGTCTTATTGGAATAAAAAATTGCTCGGATTGAGGTAAGTAACACTTCTAAACTTGGTTCTGATGGTATGAATCCCCGAATTTGGTATGATATGAATTTTTTGGAGGTGACACATACGATAGGTGACGAACATGTAGACGTGCACCACAAAAAGTGTGTCTTGAATAAATCCCGTGAAGTAGTAAAATTAAAGAATCATGTTATTATCTGAACATGTGGCACGTGTTAGAGGAATTAAGCTGAGGCTAGTAATAAAGATCATGTTTAGGCTATTTGCTGATATTTTAGGACTCATGGGGTCGTGATGCTGTTGAATTAATTGTTCTAAAATATACATTTCACACTCAGTAATAACTGTCCATTGTGAGGATATTTATGGGATTGAGCTGCGCAACGCAGCAGGCCATTTGGCTTTATATATGTTATTAGTAAGTGGATCGGGGTTGCCTGCATGCAGCGGGCCAGGATAGCTTTATACATTATTATTGTTCTAGATCGGGGCTACCCGCCTGCAATAGGCCTTATTGTCTTTATTATTAAATGGATCGGGGTTGCCCGCCTACAGCAGGCCAGAATGGCTTTATACATTATTATTGTTCTGGCCACCTGCAGCAGGCCTTATTGGCTTTATTATTAAATGGATCGGGGCTGTCCGCCTGCAGTAGGCCTCATTGGCTTTATTATTATACCGATCGGGACTGTCCGCCTGCAGTAGGCCATATTGGCTTTATATCACGCTTGGGCTGAAGGAGCCCCTCCGAGAGTCTGCACACACCCCCAGTGAGCGCGGTCGACTTATAACGCTTGGGCTGAAGGAGCCCCTCCGGAGTCTGTACACCCCAAGTGAGCGTAGATGATGATATATATTCGGGATGGATTTTCCCAGGCATGGACTTCCCTTACTTATTTATATTGTAATGAATTTACCTGGACATGGATCTTGTCCGTATCATTTGCATTTGGGTATAAATGACCCCAGGGTTGGATTGGCCTTATACAGTACTGAGTGACTGACTGTCAGTCGATGTGTATTTATATATGGGTTGGAACACCCTGGGCTGGATTGGCCATAAACAGTACCGAGTGACTGGATAATTTGTGACCAGTATTTACATGAGGTCTTTCTACTGAGATTTCATATTCCTCATATCATGTAGTATTGATCTTTTCAATTGTACAGAGTTTAACTGTTAAATTTGAGAGCATGCCTACATTTCGTACCGTTTTTTATACTGGACTGTAACTGCGGAGCTCATCATTGCTTTCAGCCCAGAGATTAGTCTTGTTACTTATTGAGTTAGTTGTACTCATACTACACTCTGTACCTCGTGTGAAGATCCAGGTGGTCCCGGATACGGCGGCTGCTAGATTTCGAAGTTAATTTTGTTGGGGACTATCAAGGTAGCTTCTTGACGTCCGCAGATTTGATTCCCTTCCTGTTTAATTTTTGTACTGTTCTATATTTTTAGACAGTGATTTTGTTAGTCAGACTTTATATTCATATTAGATGCTTATGTACTCAGTGACACCAGATTTTGGGAGTGTTATATTTGAAATTGTGAGTTTCTTCTGCTGAATTTAATTATTTTATTCTCAAACTTAAAAGATATGGTGGTTTATTGAGATTGTTGGCTTGCCTAGTATTGAGATAGGCGCCATCACGACAAGTGAGATTTTGGGTCGTGACACTTGTGGCCTAATGTAGTGCTCGTATTTGTAATGTAGTGCCCTTTAGCGTAGTAAACTGTAGTGCCTTTAGCGTAGTATCCTTGTAGTTATTGAAATTAATCATTTAAGTATCTCTTATACCCAAAAATACATCAAAAAGCTGATAGTTCAAACACAAACTTTGTCCAATTCCAGTCAATGATCATAAGAAAATAACATGAGAAAACAACAATATTTTCCGGACTAAGTATTGTTATATGAATATTTAATAATTAAATATTGTATAGTTATAAAAATTAATTATTTAATTTTATTATAGTTAAAAATAAGTGAGTCATAAAAAAAATATAATAATAAAACTAATATATAAAATAATAAAACTAACATATAAATTAATAAAACTAACATATACAATATTAAACTAACATATAAATAATAAACTAACATTTAAAATAACATACTTATTGAGTTATAAATCGGGAAAATTTTCTCATCATGAACACAAAAATTCAGGATGCCTTGGCGCTACTGGGCCTCAAATATCGAGCCCGGAACCCATATGTGAATATTTAATAATTAAATCTTGTATAATTATAAAAATTAATTATTTAATTTTATTATAGTAGTGAGTCATAAACAAAAATATATAATAAAACTAACATATAAAATAATAAAACTAACATATAAATTAATAAAAATAACATATACAATATTAAACTAATATATAAATAATAAACTAACATTTAAAATAACAGACCTATTGAGTGATAAATCGGAAAAATTTTCTCATCATGAACACAAGAATTCAGGATACCTTGGTGCTACTGAGCCTCAAATATCGAGCCCAGAACCCATATGTGAATGTTTAATAATTAAATTTTGTATAATTATAAAAATTAATTTAATTTTATTATAGTAAAAAATAGGTGAGTAACAAACAAACATATAAAATAATAAAAATAACATGTAAAATAATAAAACTAACATATTAAAGTAAAATAATATAATTAATATTGTTCAATTTACAGTAGCCGACATGGAGGTTCTGCCTTTGCATCTCGGACCTGCCACGCTAGAGCTATTGTTGCTACAGGGCGAGCATAGGTCGTCCTACATATGGGAGGGACAATTACTGGCCCAGATATTCCGCGCCAGGAGAGTAGACGATATGTGGGACTTTCTTAGGGCCCACTCTCTCCATCCCTGTATAGTCAGACGCCTCCACGATAAGGGTTTTTATAGGATTGTGGAGATCGGCCGGCTGCAGCTGGATTGGTCGTTGATCACGGCCCTGATAGAGCAGTGGCGACCAGAGACGCACACATTCCATTTGTCCATTGGCGAGGCCACTATCATGCTTCAGGACAGGGAGGTCCTGTATGGGCTGCCCGTTGATGGACACCCTGTTGCTTTGCCGAATTCCATCAGAGAGTATACGAGTTTGCAATACCTGGAGATGCTGCAGCGGCTCACCGGTTTCCAGCCACCGGATGAGACTTCATTGATTGGGTCCAGTCGTCTGCAGTTGACGCCCGTCCGACAACATTTGGAGGTGATGCACGCTGACATCACAAATGATACACCAGAGCTTCATATTCACCGGTACACGAGGTTGCTGTTGTTGCTTATGTTTGGAGGGGTTTTGTTCCCGAACACTTCGGGGAACCTAGTTAGCTTGAGATTTCTTTATCATCTTGAGCAGCTAGATGATTTACATTATTATAGCTGGGGTATTGCTGTTCTCGATTACTTGTACAGGCAGATGTGCCGGGCGATCATGGGCACCCAGCGAGACGTTGCAGGATTTTTGCCGCTGCTGCAGGTGAAAACATAGTCGAATACTCTCTTCATTATAACATACCTAGTAAAAATATACCTTAAATTTTACGTCCATGTTGTATATTAGTTTGGGCCTAGGAGCGGTTCCTGCAGTTGCAGCCACCTCTACCACCCTTAGCTCCGGATACACCACCTCCGATTCTCCCTTTAGCTAGGAGGTGGGTTGATAGGCGAGGATATGGATGGGAGTACGAGGCTCGACATAATCTCCCCTATTGCAGGGATTTGTTGGATTTGCTAGAGGGCGCACAAGTAAATGTATACCTAAGTTTACTTGGCATGGCTTTATATGTGTTGCGTATACTCACTTTTTCTGTTTTAACTTAATAATTCATTTGAAGGCCATACAACGACGAGCTAATAGCTGGCTTGCCCGATTATTGCTCGACCGACCGAATTATGTAGAGCTCTTCCGTCTCGTTGATGTGTCTCGATAATGTCGAGCATCATGCCACCAAGCGAGTACTTCGCCAATTTGGTCGCCCACAGCTTGTACCGCCACCGCTCGCTTGGCATATGACACATTACTAGCGGGATGATCGTTCTAGGGTTGACCAGACACATTACTAGAGGGTGCGGTTGTTTGGACTGCAGGGAGCAGCCGCTTTGCATGAGTATGGCCGGCAGGTTATCGATCTGGCTTCCTGGACATTGAAGAGAGCCCGAGATGATGAGGGATTAGGACATGAGGCTGAGTATGTGGCGCTAGAGCAGTACCACCGTGGGCCACCAGTGGAGCCGGAATATGGTCGACATGGCAGGCGTGCCCAGATAGGTAGGGGTGTCCCACGAGGTAGGGGTGTCCCACGAGTGTAACGACCCGGCCGGTCGTTTCGGGAGTTATAGCCCTGTTTTCCCCATTTCTGCTTCTTTATGTGTTATTTAGCTGTATTGTGTTATACAAGGTTGGGTTGTTCGGGTCCAGAGTGGTTTCGGAGTAGAATGAGATACTTAATCTCTTATTTAGAACCTTAAGTTGGAAAAGTCAACCGGATGTTGACCTATGTGTAAACGATCTTGGATTTGAATTCTGATGGTTCTGTTAGGTGATTTTGGACTTAGGAGTATGTCCGGAATGTAATTTGGAGGTCCGTGGTAGAATTAGGCTTGAATTGGCGAAATTAAAAATTTGGCGATTTTGGTCGGTAGTGGAAAATTTGATATCGGGGTTGGAATGGAATTCCGGAAGTTGGAGTAGGTTCGTAGTGTCATTTGTAACGTGTGTGAAAAATTTGAGGTGATTCGGACGTGGTTTGGTTGGTTTCAGCATCGGATGTCAAATTTAGAAGTTTAGAAGTTATTAGGCTTGAATCCGAGGGTAATTTGGTGATTTGATGTTGTTTTGAGTGATTCAAAGGTTCGACTAAGTTTGTATGTTGATATATGACTTATTGGTATTTTTTGTTGAGGTCCTGAGGGCCTCGGGGTGATTTTGGGTGATTAACGGAACAAGTTTGGATATTGGAGGATTGCTGAAGCTGGAACTCAGCTGTCATAATCGCACCTGCATAAGCGAGCGGGATATCGCAGATGCGAGGTTGGAGGAACTGGGCAGAAGGCGCAGGTGCGATGAAATTCCCGCACCTGCGAGGCCGCAGAAGCGCACAAGAGGTCACAGGTGCGGACAATGTCGAGCTAGGCTGGGTCCGCAGGTGCGTAGGATAGGTCGAATATGCGAGTCCGCAGATGCGGATAGGTGACGCAGAAGCGGAAGTGAGGAAGTCAGGCAGTGGCCGCAGGTGCGAGGTATTTTCTGCACCTGCGTGGTCGCAGATGCGGAAATGGAGCGCAGGTGCGGAGTCTGGGCGTTTAAGTGACTTGCGCAAGTGCGGTTGTTTGGACTGCAGGTGCGGTGGCGCAGAAGCGAGACATTGTCCGCAGCTGGGAAAAGCCTGGGCAAAAACCATAAATAGAACCCTTCGCGCATTTGGTTCATTTCCACCATTTTCAAGTCGGTTTTTGGAGCTTTTGGAGTGATTTGTGAAGGGTGATTCAAGGTCTATCAGTGAGGTAAGTTGCTTGAGCCTTAATACTCATATGTATGGTGATTTTTCGTTGTTTAATCATGTAATTAGTGAAAATGAGGGGTTAGGGCTTGGAATTTTGGAGAGTTTAATTTAAGGATTTGAGGGACCAAACGATGTTGGATTTTGATAAATTTTGTATGTATGGACTCGCGAGTGGATGAGCTTCCTAGTTTTGTAATTTTTTTCAGATTTTGAGACATGAGCCCGGGGGCCGGGTTGAGCCAATTTCGGGTTTTGGGCTAATTTGATAGTTTTTCTTATGGAATTCATTCCATTAGCGTATATTGATGGTATTGTACCGATTGTGAATAGATTCAGAGCATTTGGAGATCGATTCGAGCGGCAACAGCATTGCGGGGTAGAGATTTGACCGTTTGAGGTAAGTAACGATTGTAAATCTAGTCCTGAGGGTATGAAACCCCGGATTTCATATCATTCTTCTATTTTGAGGTGACACACATGCTAGGTGACGGGCGTGTGGGCGTGCAGCATTGGGGATTTGTGACTTGGTCCATCCCGAAGCAACTGTAAAGTTGCATATTTTGTTGAAACTATATAATACTTATATGTTTTAGAAAGTGTTTTTGTAAATTGGGATGAATGCCATGTTTTGGGCCTTGTGTCAGTGCTGTTTGGACCCTTAGGGGCCTTTTTTTTTACTATCCTCTCATTGTTTTCGATTGCAAATCTATACTCAGTCATGATTATGCTTATTTACTGCATAACTCAGTTTTATTACTCTATTTTGATGCATATAAATATTGTTTTGGGTTGAACGCCCTGTTTTTACTGAAATGCCCGAGTGGCTTGAGAGGTTTATGACTGAGTGAGGCCGAGGGCCTGATTTGTGAGGATATTTATGGGATCGGGCTGCACGCCGTAGCATGTTCGATATAGGTCAGGGGCCTGAGTGATTTATTCCATGATTTGGATTGATATAGCGCTTGGGCTGAAGGAGCCCCTCCGGAGTCTGTACACACCCCCAGTGAGCGCAGGTACCTACTGAGTGCGAGTGCCGAGTGCTGAGTGACTGGGAGGCATGAGTGATTGTGAGGTATGTCGAGTGGCATGAATGATTGTGGGGTATGCCCTAGAGGCATGAGTGACTGTGAGGTATGCCCGAGAGGCATGGGTGACTGTGAGGTTTGCCCGAGGGGTTGTATATGAGTGATGTTTTTTCGAGGGGCTGTTTATGATTTCATCATTTTTGCTCAATTTTGCATTGAGTCTTTGTTTAAAAAATTGTTGAAACATATCTTTAAATGATTTTCACTGGAACCGGGTTTAAACGAGATGATTTGATTCAATCACTGATTTTTAAAGCATGCTGTACTTTACTGAATTTTTGTGATATGAACTTGATATGCTTTATTGCTCGTCACTACTGCTCAGTCTTTATTTATTGTTGTTATTTACTGAGTTGGCGTACTCACGTTACTCCCTGCACCTTGTGTGCAGATCCAGGTATAGCTGGGCATGGCAACAGTTGTTGATTATTCTGCTTGCAGATTGTTTCGGGGATAGCAAGGTAGCTGCTTGGCGATCGCAGCCCCTGCTCTTCTCCCTCTTATATTCCTTTAGTTGTATTTAGCTATTTTCCAGACTATGTTAGTCTTGATATTGTCAGACAAATGGTAGTAGATGCTCATGACTAGTGACATCCCGATATTGGGTTTTTCCTTTCCGCACTTTTGTTTGATTTGAACTTCTTTACGAAGGTTTTTTTATTAAATAGCAATAAAAATATCGGTTTGTTTTGAAAATGAGTCGGTTTGCCTAGTTCCACGATGGGCGCCATCACGACAGGGGTTAGTTTGGGTCGTGACAATGAGGTAGGGGTGTCCCACGAGGTCGTGGGGGTCGGCAAGGAGGTGGTCCCCAGCAAGGGGCCGTTGAGTCACCTGTTGAGGATGTTAGAGTTGATCAGCCGGGTGACCACCATGAGCCAGACCATTCTCCCAGAGATATGCCATCATTCAGCCTTCAGCTTACTCCAGGGACTTCGCATGTGACCCCGTCAGCTCCATTATTGATCGCGGGCACAGCCATTATGCGACAAGAGTGGGATCAGTATTTTCCTGACCCATCGACCGTCGTTGATGATCATCCGACACGATATGTGGATAGTGGGTGCCGACTGAATTATGGCTCATCATCGAGGGATGCTGAGAATCTTTCATAGGTGCAGGTTTGTTTGTATTACTATTATTTATATTTATTTTTATCTCATTGATTAGTCATAAATATCTAAATATTTTTTTAAAGGCTTCATCCTCGCCCATCACGGAGGCCACCTTGTGCGATACTGACATGGCTGCGACGGATGATTATATTCAGGAGCCTGACGAGACCATAGTAAGACAATTTAAATTTATGTGACTTAACACGTACATTACTAATACATAAATCATAGACTAAAATATCTTATTATTTTGTAGGTTACAGCTGGATCAACGACCCCTTCTACCGAGCCTGCTAGCCCTACTGACGATCATGCTGCAGCGCATCCTTCGATAAAGAGACGACGGAATGAGGATGATCCTGATAGTGTAGCCAGGCGGGATGGGATGCGCCTCAGGCCAACGGCTACTTTAAAGCACACAGGATGTGGGACACATTGATTTTTATTTTATTTTATGTACATATGACATTCAGTAAATAATAGCAAGAATTTTTATTGTTTATATTATATGAGCATTATATTTTTATTTCTCCGGTTCTTCGTTATTTTAATGCTACAACACAAACACAAACATAGCAACTTATTATAATTTAAATTTAGTACAACTAATGAAAATATATGACACAGAAAACATAAAGATAAAATACTACACTCACCACATACATGTATTTGTTTAGTCACTACCGCCTATTATTCTCTACTCCAACCACTTAAATTTCTCTTCCAGCCTATTTTTTTCTTCTTCCGCCTCTTTTAGTTTCTCCTGCACTGCCGCAATTTCTCGTTGCATTTCAGAGATCGAGCGTTGGTATTCACCGTTCATATTCCAAATATACTGCAAACATGATTTGTAGTATTCCTGGTTAATGGGTTCATCATACCATTCCTAAAACATACATTGATTTCCATCATTGCGTCCAAACAATTGTTGACATATCCAGTATCTGCGCCCAATATTACCATCTGACCAACATGCCTTCAAAATCGCATGTTTGCCACAATAACACCTTGGTTGGTCATTGCGTCCAGACATTTGTTAATGCAAGAAAAATAAAAAATTTATGGAAAGTTTTGCTATTTGTTTTGGTTAAGCACAGATAATAACTAAAATGCGCTAGTTATTTATAGGCAAGATAACACACATAATGTAGTATTTCACCGCACTATGCCTCGTGTGTTAAAGATTCTCATCGGCATTGATGTCATAATCACTATTCTCTTTCTGACTCTGTGCATCTGCCAAATCCCGATTAAATATGTCGTCTTCGGGCAATTGAGTAAGGACAGGACCTTCAGGATGCTCGTTTTCACTGCACAACCAACAAAATAATGAGTTACTCAAATTGATAAATACTTTACATATAGCTATATCACTTCACTTACAAATCGTAATGTGTTGACATCCCATGATGGACATTATCCTGTTGGTGATGACTCCCGGATGGACCACCATGATCCAATACATCAGAACTAGGCATATTCTAACTAGGCGTTGGTTCATAACTTGTAAAATTCATATCTGGCCGGTACCCCCTGTGAAATATATGAGTGTTAATATAAATTCAATACAGAAGTAATAAACATCGTAATACAAAGGAAAATTGAAGTTTACCACTCGTCTTGTGGATTATGTAAACTAAGAGAGAAATTATTTCCTCGCTCCTCATTCGTCCGTGGAGATAAGTTTAGATTAGGCCAAACTCTTTCAGCCGGAACCTGTTCGGCTAAAACTGCTCCAAAATAACTACTCGATGAGTGAGGGATATCCCTGCTTTGCGCAACCTCATTATTGCGAACGTCTTCAACCTTGACGTACATTTTCAATATTTTTATCACAAGAAATTTCCGGTATTTATCCGGAATGCTCAAAAAATCTCTCAGAGTTTCATCATCCTCGATGTTAAACTCAGCATAACAAGCAACCCCTTGCGGAGTGACAGAATACGGATATCTTTCGGTTACTTTAAGGTTCACCGAACGTTTGCTCACACTCATTTTTTTACATAACAACGATACCAATGTATCGTACTCCATTGTAAGTGGCAACTTAACATGACACTGTGGAGATAAACTATATGTTACTGACTTATTCGCCACCACAACCGCACCCCCTCCCTCCCCCCCAATATAATGAAACCCTTATTCTTCGCACTTCAGACATTATGACAAAATGCAAAACAACTTAACGAAGAAATATTTCAGAAGACTTGAGAATATTTGTGAATGGATTTTTAGAAAATCCTTAACCTCTTTAAATAAGGTAAAAACCAATTCGGGGGTACAATTCTTTTAGGTATAGCACTTTAAATAAGGACGCTATACCCAGTTGAATTATTGTTATGTCAGTTAAGCCCAGAAGAATTATTGGTGGACCCACATAATATGTATAGCGCGGTAAGGAAAGGCGTTATATATAGCGTCTTTTAAAATGGCGCTATACCTTAACGGGCAAACGACCGTTAAGGTGTAGCGCCCTTTAAAAGGGCGTTATACATATTTTGGTCTCTATATTTTTTTCCACACATTTTAGTTCTTTGAGTCCAAAAGAACCACATTTTGGTTCCGGACTCTCCAATAGTTGGGTGACTTTCATTTGATTGTAGCATTGGTTAACGTGAGAACTGGCATGTTGGTCGTCCTCATTCCCAGCAAACTGCAGCACACTCAGCTCTTCTTTCCTAATTTATTTTGCAGATTGTAGATACCAAAGCCAAATGATTAAATTGATTTCATGCTTTATGACCCTTTAATTAATTAGCCCATATTTTTTTATTAAAAATCTATTATTTTCTTAAAAAAATAAATCTCTTTTGTAGTCTTTTAAACTTTTAAATGAGCAAGTTAATGTCACATTAGATTGAGATCTTGAGTTCGAGTCTTATTTATCTAAAAAAATATTGTACGGCATGACCTCAACGGGATTGATCTTGGCGAAATGTCCCCAACATAGTTCTTTAATATTTAAAGTTTAAAACTCTTGTTTGGTGATGGAAAGTAGAAAATTGATGATCCATTATTATGAAAATCATTTGAATGGTAATTTATGCTTAAAATTTTTAGTTCAACTATCAATTTAGTGATTTACCGTAAAAAGCTCAAATTATATTATTGGACCTTTGAAAGTGTTGTAGAAGACAAAATAAATCTTTTTGATTTGATATTATTTGACTAAATTGGTGAATGGGGATTATTTCTGTTAGTTTATGGAAGTTTTGTTTTAAATTGAGAAATTTTCACAAACCACTATTGTTTAGTGGTTATTAGCTTGCTATAACTACCATTTACTAAATTACTTCCTATAGCTATGTTTTCAGTTGTTATAGAGTGTATTCGATGTATTTAAGCTACTGTATTCATGAATACAGTAGAAAAACTCGATGAAAAACAGGGGAGTCCAGCTAAGCAGAGATTGTATTCGACTGTATTCGCGAGCTGTATTCGTGAATACAGTAACGTAAATCTGCATAAAAAAGGGTCCTTTCAGCTGCTTAAAAACGGTAAGTGAATCAATTAATGCGATAGACTCCTAATATAACTCAATTATAACACGCAGAATCTGTATTTCCAGTTATAGAAAATAATCCTAGCCGAAAAATATCCCAAAACAGAGCAATCTCTAGATATTCAATCCTTCCTTTCTTTGTTGCTATCGTTCGTGAAAGTTCTGTTTACTAAATAAAATTCAAAATTCATACAATTATATACAGAAATCGGTATAATTCGATTTTACATATGGCAAGTTTAACCGTGCTACTGCATCACTCTCGCAAGTGGAACAGTGAGAATAACTATGTCAATTATTCGATTGAGGGGATACTGATAAAGGAGTATGCGTCGTACAATGATTTGGTTGCTTCAATTTTGAAGCAACTCGCCATAGATTTGAGCTCAAAATCAATTAAAAGTGTATACAAAGTGGAAAAAAATTGCACGCCAATGGAAATACATAACGACATGGGTTACAGGGTGTATATAGAGTTGAAAAAGAGAACAGAGAATTCGAGATGTATCTTTTGTGTATAACAACAATGGACAAAGAAGTTGTAGTTGGAGGTAGTTTAATTCAAGGCGACCTAGTGCAAATACATGAAGCAAATCAAAGGTGTAAATTTGATACAAATGATACACTTTCTCTTGATTCTGTCAATTCAGGTGAACCAATTAAGGTGTTCGAACTGGAAAGGGATTTGATTATTTCAAAAACTAATCGAGAGGTTATAGCTGGACAAGTATATAAGGATAAGGCTACATTGAAAGAGGTGATGGAGGATTATGCAATAGCTGAAAGGTTTCAATTCCGGGTTGATAGGTCTAATGCTATCGGGTTTGGGTGTTCTTAATTACAACTTGTTGAACATCATGTTATATTCAATTGTATGGTTATGTATTCTGAATTTTTGTATAATGTATTCATGGCAGAATATTTTAAAAATACAGCATGTATAATATATGTATTTCATAATATATTATTTCCTTCGTTCTATATCTCTTTTATTAGTGTTTATGTAATTGAGTTTTCTGAAACAATTATTGGATATATACATATTTAACACGGTATTCACATGTATATATGTATATTTTGTAATAATGTATATATATGTAACATTGTATTCACATGTATATGAATGTATTCTGTAATCATGTATACTGATCGTATGTATTACGTAAATGTATTTGCAGCTATACATTATTATATATGTCAGAGGATTGTGAATGGAGATTTAAGGCTTCTAGCATTAACAAATCACAAATGTTCAAAGTTGGAGAGTTTAATGATAAGCATACATGTCCGTTGAAGGATAAGGTGTATGAGCAATGTCAAGCAAGCAGTAGCCTTATCGATGGTATGATTAGGTCCAAGCTTACTAATCATAAGAGGAAATACACTCCAAAGAATATAATTGATGATGTGAAATCAAATTTTGATGTAGATATTAGTTACATGTTGGCGTGGCGGGCTAAAGAAAAAGAAATAAATTTTTTGAGAGGTGAACCGGCTGATTCATACAATAAATTACCAGGGTACTTATATACAATGGATATGACATATCCTGGTTCGTACATTAGAATGGTAAAATCATCAAAAATTGAGATCATGTATGTGTATATATCTTTGTATGCTTTTATAAAAGGGTTCGATCATTGTAGACCCATTGTGGTAGTGGATGGCAGCCACCTAAAATCGGCATACATAGGGACATTCGTCTCGGCCAGCACGTTGGATGGTGTAGGTGAGTATGTTAAAAAAAAAAAAAATATATATATATATATATATATATATGAATTATAATAAAATTTGTTAATTTTACTGCCTAATAAAGATTGAATGAAATTTTGTTAAGATGTATGCAATTGTATTTACAGGTCATATAATGCCACTAGCATATGGTGTTGTTGATTCAGAGAACGATGTTGCTTGGTCATGGTTCTTTGAGCAATTCAAGGAAGCATATGGTGAGAGGGAAAACATGTGCATCGTTTCAGATAGGAATGAGAGCATTATCAAATCTGTATCGAGAGTGTATCCAATGGTACCACATTTTGCTTGTATATGGCATCTATGGAACAACGTATATAAGAAATCCAAAAAGAGTCATTCAAAGTTGAGCAAGATATACTTCTCGATGGCAAAAGCATATACTCAGGATGAATTTGATAGTCTAATGGAGAAGGTGGAGAAGGTAGATATTCGGGTGAAAGAATACTTGGAATTAGCTGGATACAAAAAATGGGCTAGGTTGTATGCACCTGTTAACCTAGGATGGACCATGACATCAAATATTGCTGAATCAATCAATGTCGCACTTGTATCAGCAAGAGAATTGCCAATATACGACTTCCTCGAAGAAGTTAGGAAGATGTTTGGACGTTGGAATTGCAGCAATCGGAAAGAAGCTTCGCACACGTACACAAAGCTTGGAAAAAAGTACCAGGAGATGCTTACTTTGAATGAGGCAATGTCTATATATATGACTATAAGTTTTTTTTTTTTTTTTGCTTTAAGTCCTTGTATCATGTATTTAGACCTGGTATAACATGTATTTATTTCTGATACAATTTTTACTATTCACATACGGCATGGTCATTGTATTATAACAGTTGTGCATGTTTTCTGTTTTATGAATTGTTTTAAAAATTGATCATTATATGTATACATTACTTGTTTATACATTTGCATTTCATTGGTTGAATTCGGTAGTTTTGTTTCTAATCAGATGCATTTCCTAAGCAGATAGACTATATGTTAATGTATATCACTGTATTCATTAGTTAAATGTGATCATCTTTAATAGTCTACCAGCCTAAATATAGACTGTATTCCACTGTATTCAATATATTTCATTGTATATCACTGTATGTCATTGTATTTTATACATACATACATATATGTTTGTATTTCATACAAATATATATTATATTTAGATTTATGAAAGTTAAATAAAAGTTTACTGCTGGATATTATTTTTTATTGTATACATCTATACTGTATTTAATACGTCTATTCTTTGAGATATATATGACTTTTTAAAAATGTTCAAAACTTATAGTTCTATATTTAAATATAGGTTGTACCATCGACTGAATACTTGCATATGGTGAACGATGAAGGAAGACATTACACTGCTTGCCTCCTAGAGAAAAAGTGCAGTTGTGGGCGGTTCCAAGTTGACGAATTATCATGCCCATACGCTTGGGCTGTCTTGAAGAGCAAGTTTCTAATGCTAGAAGATTATTGCTCAGACTATTACAAATCAAAGTCTGTTGTAATGACATACGAGGTGCCCTTGTATCCGCTTCCTGACCGAAATGAATGGAATATACCAGCACATATATCAGAGGAAGTTGTCTTACCACCTAAATGGAAAAGACCTCCTGGAAGGCCAAAGAAGAAGCGCGATAAGTTGTTCAGTGAATTGTTGCAGAAGAAAAATCAACATTCGTGTAGTATATGTAGGCAGTGAGAACATAATAAGCGTACTTCTAGAAATGCTCCACGTAAGAATTAGTTCATGTTCTGATTTGTATTACTGCAATAACGATATGTCATAGATTCCTGTGACAATTTGAATAATACATATTGATTTATTGGTGTATTGGATTATTGCGTGATGAATATTTTTAGTACAGTTAGTAAAAATATTATTTAGTAAACTGCTGAATACATACTGCATTTATTTTTTTCAATAAATATGAATACATGCAGGTGAAGTTATATCTGAAAACATATATACAATATACTGAATACATATAAATACAAACTACATTATATGTACACTACAATCTGCTAAATACATATGAATACATAATGCTTAATATATAGTAGAATATATATATGAATACATTATGTAGATATATTTGAATATATATGAATACAAACTGTAGTACATATACAGTACAATCTGCTGAATATATATGAATACATATGAATATATACTGCATATATCTGAATATATATATACAATATGCTGAATACATATGAATACAAACTGCAGTTATATATACACTACAATCTGCTGAATACATATGAATACATAATGCTTAATATATATTGGAATACATATGAATACATAATGTAGAATATATTTCATATTTTTTAAGTCTGGTCAAAATGAAGTGAAGGCTGGAGAAATGCAAGAAGGGAACATGGACTTTGCTGGAGAACTATCAATGACTCTTGTTGATGCAAGGAAACTCTCTTATATCATCTATGGTATGAATTTGTTCATCTATCATCAGTGACATCACTCTTTCCTAATTCTGATTTTTGCTTCTTTGTAACACTAAAAACTTGTCAGTTCATTCTTCATATTCTTTTAATAGTAAAAAAAATATTGTGTACATATTCTAATCTGGTGAAAGAAAAAAGAAAGAAGGTATTTGTTTGAAAATCAGTCGAAGATCAATGTGACTTCCATTGCATGAACAACTACTTTGAATACTATATACATCTAATGACTATATTCCATAGTTTACTAAAGGATTATTTTTAATAAACTGCAGAATATATACTGCTTATATACTTTGAATACATGTGAATACGTACTGCATATACATCTGTTGAATACATATAAATACAAACTGCTGAATATATACTGCTGCACAAAATAGTGAAACAATGTGAAACTTTGAAATTATAAACTGCTGAATAAACACTTTGAATACAATGCATAAAGTGAATACATGAGTTGTTCTTAACAGAAGATCATCTTTACCAAAATAATATTCAAAAAACTATATTCACAGAAAACTATATTCACCGAAAATTATTCTAAAACTATCTTCACAGAAGTATCCGAATCTGTCATTCATCAAATAATCTTTACGGGTGCTTCATTGTCGCTTATGGCATCAGCGTCTATCTTCCGCATAGCATAGTCCCAAAGAAGGGCACCATATCTTTGACGGAGTAAATTGGCATCAAATGTTGTTTGTGGAACCAATCCATAAGTGCTCAAATATTCTGCGTATGTCGCGACATGCAACCCACAATCCCTGAAAATGTAGATTGACATAATTTAATAAAACTCATATTATTAGTAATATAAATGATACAAGAATACAAAATGAAATGAATTCATACATGCTCCCAGCCATTTGTTGAGGCACATTCGAAATAAAAACAACTGCAAAGGGATCAGTTTGTGCCTTGTCATTGTATGGTGGTTCACGAGACCAATCTATTCATTGCTCATCTCTGTAGAAATCACTGATCGATAGGTATAGAGGTACAAGCTTAGACATCTTATCTATCTTAGTACGCACATAAACATCATGGCCTGCTGATCGGTAGGAGTCATATACGTTGATATATCTCTCCTTAAATGAGACAACTGCCAATATCTAATGAAGTTTGTCTTTGTGTTAAACTGAAAATCTTCAGCGTCACTAACACAATTGAGATCAGTGGCTACCGCAAATTCCCTGATTGAGAAGCATAATTTTGTACCATTCACATATATTGAAAATGAATTATCATGGCTTTCTTCCAACTGCAGAACCATAAAGCACCTGAACAATTGATGTTGAACCTCATAGTGCTTCATTTCGATGAAACTTCCAAAATAAGTATTACAAAATAATTTGTACTGCTCTGGTGTAAGTTTGTCTTTGAGGTCGGAGACTATGTCTGTGTTAGTGTAGGAACTGATATGTGGTGATACAACATGCGGGTGTTTAACAAAGAGTTTTATTTCCTGCATACAATAAAAATTAAAAAGATAAAATAAATGATTGAAAATACAGATGAATACATATATTTGGAATACATAACACATTCATGATTTACAAACATAATGTATTGATAATTACTACAAAAAATAAGAGATATGAAAATGAGTGTTGTTCTAAATACAACAGAATACAGTTGGCTTGAGAATGATGATGAGAACAATTAGTTGGAATACATCACTAAAGCTAGAACAACATACATCTAAATACATCTAACTACAATAGTAAAAGTCACTGTAATAAGTATTTATCAGTGTTGGCACTATTGAATACATATAAATACATCAAAATATAAAGAATAAAAAAAAATAATGTATATGGTAATAATCAATGTATGAGGAATAAATTACATATAAAAACATCCATGGTTACCTTTTCTCTCAGTGTTTCCGAGCTAATTCCTGTATCGACCTTTTTTCCCTTAACCCCTGAATCGTCATCTATAAGTTTTCTTCTCTTTTCTGCATCATGAGTGTTGATTCTTTCGGAAATTTCTCAAATTGGGCTTGTTTCGATGTATCATTGTGTATTTTTGTTCTCTTTTCCGCAACTGTATTTGCTGTTGAACCTGCAAATACATGTTCCGCTTGAGTTATTTGCAAATCGAAAGATGGCCTTTCGAAATTGAGTGCTTTGGTCGGTATACCTCGGATAACCCTATTGTAAGTAGTTGAATCAGCTATTGAAGAAGAAATTCTGAGTTTTCTGTAAAAGCATAATAATGGTGATTATTTCTAAAAATATAGTATAGAGATACAGAAGAATAGAGATGCCAGCGAAAATCTAACAAGTTTAACACTTACCATAACTTTTTTGAGCAATCAATTTTGAAAATTGAGAGAGAGAATGGAGATGAATCAGTTGATAATAGTGGTTGTATTCGTGGGGAAGATACTGGGTTGGGAGAGAAATAGTGGAGGGAGATCGTGAGTTTAGCAAAATTGTATACAATACCGGTGTTATTGGGAGAGAAAGAAAAGCAAGTAGGAGAGAGAAATATATTTCACAGCGTATTTAATGGCTTAACAGTAGGAAGTGACCATAAATACATAATTTGCTGTAAAACCTTAAAGGTAGCTATAGAAAATAAATTTTTAAAAAGGTATTTATTTATAATAAATAAGGTGTAAAGGTTTGCTATAGGAGGTAAAATTTTCTTTTAAATTTGAGATCATTTAGAGCAGATTTCAGGTGTTTGATCAAAATTGAAGTTGTAAATACGAAAAACATTTTGTTAAAACAATAACAGATATGTAGAGTAAATATAGCAAAAATTCTACTAATCCAGTATAAAAATCCCTGAAGAGCAAATTCATGTCAATCTGATAGACTTTGATAAATAATTTAACACATAAATAGAATAAATATAGCATAAACTCTATAGGAAGATAAACGCTGAATAGCAATTTTGTACCTTTGCCTTTTCTGCCTTTTTTTTAACTGCAAAATGAATAGTTAGATAACTAATCAATGGAATTTCCGAGATATAATGAGTAATGACATTATCAAAATCCAGTTCTCAAATCGAACAAATTTCTAATTTCTATTATAATTAAGGCCAATGAAATGCAGTCATGTTCTCATAAGAAAATATCTTAGAGTCCGCTTCCACCTTCTGCCACCATTATTTTTCTTGCAATGTTTTCTCCAACTTGTTTGTCTTAGACAATATTGCCCTTCTGATTATCCAAACTCATATTTGCCCTCCTTTTCTATTAATTAAAAGGGCAATTTTTTAATTAAAAAAATAATTGGAAAAAGGGATTGACTAGTGAATAATGAGAGAGAGAGGCAAAGAAAGAACACCCTTGATTATATTTGAACTATACACTAACTGGATGTAGAGTGAAGATGAATTAATCACTAACATATAGTAACTCTATTCGTAGCTCTATACTATACATGTTAATCGGGCCCAGCTGACCCGTTTACAATCCGGTTCAGCCCGGTACTATAGCGTGGGGGGCGGGCTGGGACGGGTTGGACGGGGAGCGGGTTTCAAACGAATAGTTTTTTGATACCGGTGCACCGGAACCCGCTAAGCCCATTAACTCGTTAACGGGCTACAACCCAATTTTTAACGTTTTTTTTTTAAAAAAAAATAATTAAAAAAAAAGTTTTTTTTTTGACCGTTGCCAACGGTCAAATTCAAATATGACTGTTGGCCAACAACCCTTTTTGCAAAAATGATCATTTCGGCCTACCCCCTTAAGAAAATAGCCCCACACCCCTAGTATTTGATAAATTATAATTTTAACCTTTTAAAAATTATAAATAGCCCCCATTCTTCTTCATTTTTCCTCACAATTCACTCTCTTACTACTCTAATTCTCTCTTGATATTATTGATTATTGTTCTTAAATTCTCAATTACTTATTATTTCAAGTTTCATCAAATATTTAGTTTAGCCATTACAAAATTATTATTATCAAATATCAAGTATTCAAGTGAAGTGTGGTATCAAGTATCAACTATCAAGTATCGATCTATCAATTGAAGTTTGATTTTTGATATCAAATTTAGTGCGGCATCCGAAATTTCGGTACACTCGTTCTATATCTTTCTCTTCTTTGGTGTACATTTATTTTATTATTTACAATTATTAATTTAATTTACATAATGGATATATTTAGAGCAGGCAAAAAAGCGTGCACTAGTAGAGGTGGTAGTAAGAAAACTTCCAAAAAATCAAGAGGTGGTGCTTGTTCTTCTAGTAGCTTTACACATATTTCTGAAAGTTCAAGTAAAAATTTAAATGTAGATTATGGGAGACTTCAAGAAAATTATGGTATAGATGATGATTTAGATGATAATTTAGATGATATTCCATTTTCATCACCTGATAATCTTGAAACACCACCAGCTATACCTGGTAATGCTAGTCAAACTCAAAATATTAGGGGTGGAAGTCGTGGTAATACAAGTAGGCCTTCCCCTCCCTATTAAGAAGAATCGAAGATTAAGAAGTAAGTGTTGGAATTTTTTTGACAGACTAGAAGAAGATAAAAATTATGTAAGATGTAGAATTTGTAAGGATATTTATAAACATGAGACCGGTAAGGGAGGGGGAACGGGTCAACTTCGTAGGCACATGGTAGACAACCACCCTCTTGATTGGGGAGTAGATGAGGAAGATGGACAATAAAAACTTAACCCGGGTACTGGAGGATTAATGGGTAAATACGATATTAAGAAAGATCGGGAAGAATTAGCTAAAATGATTGTTTTAGGTTGTTTACCTTTTAGTTTTGCTGCTTCACCATATCTTGTTACTTATATTCAAAGAATTTATAATCCTTTGTTTAAAGGTATTCCTAGAAGTACTTGTAGAGCTGATATCTTTAGGCTTTTCGGACAATATCAGACATATATATGTTATTTGTTCGTCAGTCTTTCTTGTAGAATTTCTCTTACTTCTGATATTGGTCGTGCTGTAAATGGTAATGATTATTTGACTGTTACATGCCATTGGATAGATGATAATTTTTGTATGCAAAAATATATTATTGCTTTTAAATATGATAAAAATCAAAGTCATACTGGTGCATTTATAAGTAATACTACCCATGAAGTTGCTATATTTTATAATCTTGCAGAAAACGTTTTGTGTGTGTCATTTGATAATGCTTCTAACAACAATGCTGCTATTACAATATTAAAATTGCATCTATACCCACCACTTTCTGAAATATTTCATGTTAGATGTGCATGTCATATTTATAATTTGATTGTGAAGAGTGGCCTTGAATTATTTAGAGATGATATTACTTTAGTTAGAAGAGCTGTTGGTGTAATTCAAGGAAATAATAGAAGTGCTAGATTAAATGTATTTAAATAAAAATGTCTACACTATGGAGTAAAACCAAGACTCATGCCTGAAGAAATAGTTACTAGGTGGAATTATACTTATTTATTCTTAAAATGTTGTTATAAATATAGAATGCCTATAACTGAAGTTGCTAATTCTCATTGTACCGATCCTAACCGTTTGTTAACATCTAGAACTTGGGATGTCATTGAAGATGTTGTAAAGTTTTTATAAAAATTTTATGTGGCTACACTTGAGTTTTCTGGAGCTTATTATCCTACTATTACAAATGGTTTAGTTCATATTGCTGAAATTTCTCTTTTACTATATAATTTGAAAAAGAAAGAAAGATATACTTCTGTTGTTGAATTTATGCTAGATAAGTTTAAAAAATATTTTTACCCAATTCCCTCTATTTACCTAATTGGTGCTATTTTAAACCCTTCTATCAAAATGGCCACTTGTCGCCAATTAATCACTCCTTTATATTCTTATATGGATATTGGACCAACTGAAACTCCTGATATTGACACTTGTATTTCTGATCTACACAAACATTTAGAAACATTATATAATTATTATGCTAACATTGTTGATGCTTCTTCTGCTGTAGATGCAAATATTCCTTCAAGTTCAGTTTCAACATCTGGGACCAGTGCTTTGGATGATAATGATGGTGTTGAAGATTATTTGATTTGGTCTATAATAAGGGAGCATCAACAAACCAGTAGCAGGAATATTGATGAACTTCAATTCTACTTGCAAAAGTCAGCAGAGCCCCGCACAAAGGAATTTCTACCACTGGGTTGGTGGAGGAGCAACTCAAATCAATTTTCTGTTCTTTCGGCCATGACTCGAGACGTGCTAAATGTGCCGATTTCAACAGTTGCATCAGAGAGCGCATTTAGCCAAGCAAGACAGCAACTAGGAGATACCCGTCATTCATTGGGTAGCAACGCTTTGGAAATTCTAGTGTGCTTCAGAGATTAGATAAGATCAGAACGACGAAATCAAGGGCGTGGCGAGGTAGATGAAGCGGAGGACCAAGAAATTGGAGATATAATGGTTTATGGTTCTGATTCAACAAATGCCGGAAATCAAGAAACATGGATGAACTTACAAAAATGATGCAAAACATGTGATGTACTATTTATTTTTTATAATTGTTGTAAACTTGTAATTTGCAAGTTCAAAAATAACAAAATCAAAAAAGAACTTGCAACTTAATTTGAAGTATTATATATTATTCAATAAAAATATCAAATGAAAGTTTTCGGAGCTTGATCCTTACATATAGGTCTTATTAAATAATTTTTTGTAGCCACTTACTTTCAAATTTTAATTTTAACATTATAAATTCAAATTTCAAATTTAAAATTTTAAACTTCAAAGTTTAATTCTAAGCCTTAAAAGTTTGCAAACACTTAAGTATCAATAATATTGAATAAGAAAAATAAAATTTACTTAAAAAAATAAAAAAATCCACGGCCCGTTAACAAACCGCTAACAGCCCGCTAAGCCCGAACCCGGACGGACAAAAAAAATTCCGAAAAAGTACAGCCCGCAACGTTAAACGGACGGACTGATTTTTTTTGTGTCCAGCCCGTCCCAACCCGCCCGTTAAACACCCATACTCTATACTCTTTTACATGTTCATCATCTTTTATTGTTACTTTAATTGAGCCAAGTGAAACTCTGTTTAGGCTTTCTTTCATTATATACTTAACAATATTCACAACAAACTACTAAAAGGAACTTATAAATTCGACCAAATTAAAATGTGACAAAAGTCTTTATCTAAAAAGGATAAAAAAAAATGTAATTGATTTTGTAAAATATATATTCAATACAGAATGATCACAATCATCACGTCGACGCGCAAATAAATTTTTCCAATTCGATTGTTATCGCAGCGTTATGCGATCAATCAAATTAGATAGATGATTGATCTCAAAGACCCACCAAAGTATGTAAACCAGGATTTAAAAAGACATATTTGAGAATATTATCTCTGTGTGACCTATAGGTCACGAGTTCGAGCCGTAAAAACAGTCATCAATACTTGTATTAGGGTAGAAAGTCTACATCACACCCCTTAGGTACGGCCTTTCCACCGACCCTGCGTGAACGCGGGATACTTTGTGGATGAGGCTGACTTTTTTAAAAAAAAAAATAGAAAAACCAAACATTTTCTTCTTTATAATTTGGTTCATTTAACGAGGTTAAAGATGTAATTGAACTTGGCCACAAAACAAACACAACAAACAGTAGCAATATTTTAATTTTCATTTCTGCTCTCAACATGACTCAAGCGACAATTGCGTATTACTTTACCATATATTATGATCACTCGCAAATCTAATACAGCTGAGGAGCCTCACTCAGTTCTCATTACTCTCGAGAGCTTAATTCAACAGACATTAATGGAGAGAAAGGCTTCTTCATTAATGGTTAATCTTCTCTTAATTGCAGCTTTAATTGCTGTTTTTTGTTCACTATCTCAAGCTGAAGTTAAAGGTTCATTTGATGACAATTTCAGTAAAAGCTGTCCTGAATCTCACTTCAAAACTTCTGAAGATGGACAGATCTGGTATCTCTCCTTAGACAAAAAAGCAGGTACTTAAAAACATAAGAATTCAGTGCTTTCCATTTAGTACACTTTTTCATTTCGTTGTGGCATTTTGAACGGGTAAAAATCATTTTTAGCCCGCGGCCGAAACTATTTAGCTACAAAAATATATAAATTTTATATATTTTATATATATATATATATATATATATATTCCGCTATTATTTTTAGAGCGGCTATACAATGTCATTTTCCCATTTTGAATCTTGAAGTTCTTGATAGTTAACTTTGATGAATTTCTTCTATATAGGATGTGGATTTATGACAAGGCAGAAATACAGATTTGGTTGGTTTAGCATGAAGTTGAAATTGGTAGGAGGTGACTCTGCTGGTGTTGTCACAGCTTATTATGTAAGTTGCAAGATTTTGAAGTTTTATGCATGAATAAATGTCAGCTCTAACAATGCAAAATTTAAATCTTGTAAGAATGTAAAAAGGATTTAACTTATATATAGTGACTTTATAAAAAATATTTATACGATCAGTAAGTTTTCTGGTTGCAAGAAGTGATCTGTTCTTAATTTTCAGGTTATTAATTCTACTTTTTTTATGGATGATTACCCGTAGTTATATTTTAGTTGACGTGAAAGTTTAAGAATTTTGTTACATTTACTGTTTACAAGTTAAACTCATGTAAAAATGTGTATAATGGGGAATTTTATGTGAGTGCAGATGTGCACAGAAGATGGGGCAGGGCCAACTAGAGATGAGGTAGACTTTGAGTTTTTGGGAAATAGGACAGGGGACCCTATCTTATTCAGACCAATGTGTACAAAAATGGCACTGGTGGGCGTGAGATGAGGCACGTTCTCTGGTTTGACCCCACTGAGGACTTCCATTCCTATTCCCTTCTTTGGAACTCTCACCAGCTCGTGTAAGTAACTCTTTCTAACTTTTAGGTGTTGCTCGGTGTCTCCTAAAATATAGTTGAGTGTGTCGGATTCTTCACAAATAATGTATTTTTGAAGAATCTAATACGGGTGCGGTAATATTTTTAGAAAGACCGATATTAAAAGATGAAAAGTGTGGTGGTGTACACACTATTTCTACCTGATTCAATTACTTGAGGATTCGTAAGGTTTAACCAGATTCTCCTTGAAACATTTCAACCTACTCGGTACTGACCAAAACATGGTTGCATTTGCTTAGGGCAGAGAGTAATTTAGAATTTTTAATCAATGAATGTGGATTACTATTAGTCAATTACACCTACTAATCCTTTATAGCAATTGGTACGAAGTGCAAACTTAGTAGAGATATTTGCTCTAAAATTACTCAAACATTCATATTTATGTTCAAGCAGCAGGAGTAACATTTTCTATCTAATTGGGCTCGATGAAAATAATTTACAATCAACAGGTTTGAAGTACTATTGCACTAACTGTTCATATATATTTATTTCAAACATATTATAAATATATAAAAATTGGGATTACTATATTTTTGGGCTGCCAAAAATGTCTATGTTTTGTATATTAAATATTGAATATACATATAATATACATAAATATACATAATATGCATATCATATATAATCAGTGTATATTTGGAATATCGCCTCCAACTATTTTGAGCCGTCAGGACGAAAACGGAAAAGCCCTAAATAATTTTACAGTTGTTCAACCATATAATATAAATACAATTCGACAACACGCGTTATCAACAAAGTGTGTCTGCCCTTGTTCACAATCAGATTTAATTTACATCATAATTCTGATATTTGCAGGTTTTTCGTGGATGAGGTTCCGATAAGGGTATACAAAAACGCGAATTATACGAACAATTTCTTTCCTAATGAGAAACCAATGTACTTGTTTTCAAGCATATGGAATGCAGATGACTGGGCTACTAGGGGTGGTTTGGAGAAAACAGATTGGAAAAATGCACCATTTGTTTCAACATATAAAGATTTCAGTGTAGATGGTTGCCAATGGGAAGATCCTTTTCCTACTTGTGTTTCAACAACCACTAAAAACTGGTGGGATCAGTACAATTCTTGGCACTTATCAAGTGACCAGAAATTGAATTATGCTTGGGTACAACGAAACCTTGTGATTTATGATTATTGCCAGGATACAAAGAGATATCCAGAAAAGCCTGAGGAATGTTGGTTAAGTCCCTGGGATTAACTGACCAAAATATAGATATATTCTTTTGTGAGATGAAAGAAATTAGTGTTTCCATTTTGATTATCAATTATTTCATTAATTAAAGCCTTTATTTTTGGGTCGAAATGTACTGATATTTTAACTTGAATTTGGGAATCAGAGTTTTAATTTGTGCAAATGAATATTTTTTTTCTGCAAATAAAGTAAAATAGGAGAGTAGGAGTGATCTTTTTTGACATACCTTGAAACTTTAGGTCAAATCCATTTTTGGATCACTTTTTTCGGGGTTAATCTGACTTTCTTTCCTATCCATTTCTTAGGGCTTTGGTGTATGCCACGTCGCATTCCATATTATCCAGATGCTTTACGCTTGATGGAATCTGACAGTTTTGGCTCTTATATATCCGTATTTGGGATTTGTCGTTCCTTTGTGTTAGTAACAATCATTTCAAGCAGTAAAAAAAAATAAAAGATGTGCTCCAAGTCCTTGGGCTGACTGTGATGTATAATGTACATGTGAGCTCGAAAATTATGAAATTGAAGTATGAAATTAAGGTTAAATTGTAGTTATCATTTTCTTTGGAATGGATTAATTAATAACAAAATAATACCACATAAAATTATAGTTATCATTTTCTCTATAAACACCATTGCTCCATGCCTGCATCATCAAACATTATTTCATTAATTAATTTGTAGAACTAGAAAATTTGTACAACGAAAAATTTATAAATAAATCTTCGCCCTTTAAAATGAAACAATCAAGAAGTGGCAAAATTAAAATTAAGAAGAATTAACCCAAATAACCGCCTACCTATTCTCTTAGGGCACGTTTGGCCATAAAGTTTTTTACCTTTTTTTGAAATTTGTTTACTTTTTTCTGGAATCGGTATTTGGCCATAAAAATTTCAAATTTCACTTGAAGTTGAATTTCGTAATTTTTTGAAAATATAAGAAACTCGAAAAAGTTATTTTTCAAAATTTTCACTTCAAATCACTCACAAATATTCAATGCTGCTCCAAATTGTATTTATGACCAAACACAACTTTAATTTTCAAATACCATTTTCACTTAATTTTCATTTTTTTTTTACTTTTTTCGTGACTTCACAATTCTTATGTCCAAATTCCCACTGAAACCAAAAATAGTCGGCGGATATATAATATATGTATAATTCATGTATACCATATGTATAACTATGTATAATCAATGTAAAATCTATGTATACCAACTAGAAAAAATAAACATTAAATCTGTCTGGCTATTTGTATAATAATAACCAAAATTAATCCATCTTTTTAGTAACTCCCCCAAACTGCCTAAGTTTATACGAGTTGAATTATGACCAATTTGTTGACTTGACTCTACGAATTGAATCCGAAATGACCCATCACACTGTTGGGTTAAAATAATTAGTCAAATAATGTAATCCAACGGGTCAATATGTAACTCGAACCCAAACACATATAGAAAATCAATTTTGGAGATATGGATAATGAATTTAGAAGAACTTAGACTAATTGTTTAACAAAATAATATATTAGCTTTCACATTTTGTTTGATTAAAAAAAGGAGATGAGGTTGGGTCATGTTGGTTTGATTATCACAAGTTATTTGACTCATCTTGATCCAGTTCATTTTGATCCAAATAAGCTTTGGGGATCTTTACACATATAGTCAGTTGAATTCATTGTTTATTTTTTCTAGCTAATATACATAGATTATACAATAATTATGCGTAAATTATATATATATATATATATATATATATATATATATATATATATATATATATATATAGTATACATCATGCGATTATTTTAACTTTAAGAACTTGGGCATTGTAAGCACGTAATTTTTGACCCGTCACGTTTTCGAGCTATTTTAGTATTTTATATATTTATTTAAGTTAACTTTAATTTTATGAAGTTTTAGTCAGGGCGTATCTAGGAGGGTTCCATGGGGCACGTGAACCCATGCTCCCCGCCCTAAATCATGTATAGTAATGTTATATTTTTTCAAAAAATATTTAAATATATATATGTGTGCACCCATGCTCAATAGTGCACCCATCTTGCCAAAATTCTGGATCCGCCTCTAGTTTTAGTCTACTCTTACTTCAAATTACAATTTAAAAAACACAAAAATAGTTTCATATTTTTAGGATAGTTTAGCCTAATTAATTAGAATTGATTTTGCATCTTGTAGTATTTTTCATTTTATTTTGAAGAGAGGTAACTAAGATTTTGGGTCAAAGCTTTTCAGATTCTACAAGCCCAAATATTGTCAACCTCCTTCAGCAGCCCAACCCCTTAACCCACAGCCCAGTACCCGTCTCGACGCACCAGCCCCTTAAAATTAATCCTTCAATCCCAGCCATCCATCCTCTCTAATCTTATGGCCATCATCAATTCTCCCACCATATGTAAACCTAATAAAACTCAAAATCCTAAACCTAATTTCTACAAACCAGTCGCACCACCCCCTTTACTCCTCTGCCGCCGCACCACTACTCCCAAACTTGCTGGAATCAAGCGAGTTAACTCATTCACTTTCCCCACGTGGTCCCTCCTCTCTCCCTTTGCCACGTAGCCTAACGAACTTTTGATAAAATATTTTTTTATTCCCTCAAACGCATTTTTGATTCTCTTTTGATCGATTATTGGATTAATGGGAGCCGTGGAGTGATTCATAATGAATCCTTGCCTTTCATTTGTCCCTAAATCGCCCACAAAAAGAAAATCAGAAGGCTCTTGGATTTTGGGACGTTTTTCGGATTTTGTTTGAGGGACTTTTATCCACTGTTTCTTGGAAAAAAAGGAGGGAGGTTCCAAAGAGTGATATAAAAAAGGGATTTTCGGACAAGAAAAAGAGGAGAGGAAAACGTTAGGGTTTTAGGTTCTCCTCCAATTTTCTTCTGATTTTCTGCTAGAGTTGATTAATATATTAAAAAATAAATAAATAAAAATCAGTTTTGTTTTCATTTGATAATCGAAAAATACAAAAAAAAAATTGGTTCTTATTTTACATTTTTGTTCAAGAACAAAATGGATGTTGGTTGAGGTTTGAAGCCGATTCGAGTTGTCATCCATTGTTCAAGCTCGCAGTTCTTGCCTCATTCTTGCTGCTGTTGTTTGCAATTTCTGGTTCGAGTTCTCATCGCGCTGTAATCATCGAAAATTTGAATATATCGGAAAGCGATTTCAGGTCCATTTCCCTTCTCATTATCTTACTGTTTGGTCTGATTATAAGTATGATAAGAGCTTTGGTTTGAAATGAGTTTCAAGGTTTAAAACTCGGTTAAATTTGTTAAAAATGAGGATGAACATGAAACGAATTCAGTTGAGGTTGTTAATTCCGAATGAGATATAGAGTTTATTGCTTGGCTTCATGGTTTGCTTGATATTTTCTGTACTGATCTTCCTTGTCTTTTTCAGCATGAATCTTAATTAAACTATTAGGTTTGTTTGGATCGTTTCAGTTTCATGTTCTGTTGGAATTCATGAGTGATATTCCTAGTTAGCCTCAAATGTCTCTTGCTATAAAATTCTTATGAGGCAGTGCTATTGGTTTTTAAGTTTTATGTGCTCAAATTGATAAAAGAAAGTTAATCCATGTGATATTAATCTTGAGTTATGGAGACAAGCCAATTATGTTAGAGACATTAAGTTTGAAATTGGATCTTGTTTGAATAAAAGGTTAATCTATTTTATGAAAATGGCCTGTCAATGGTTTAGAAATTATTTACTATGTGAAAATAGCATGTTAATGGCATCGTTGGTTAGTGTAAATGAATTTTTCATGAAACGTATCTCTATTTTAACTCTAGTGTAATGACTATGAGTCATGAAGAATTATTCACTTTGTTCTCCTATGAATTGTAGCGGAGTGTATCGTTTGTTTTAAAAATGGATGATGAATTGTGAAAGACTATTACTTCAGTGACTGAGTACTTTGTTTTGTTTGGGGTTTTAGAATTAAGAGATGGCATTAGTGGGCTAATATGGCACAATTGGGATTTTAACACAGCTCTTATCATACTTATAATCTGTCTTTCATTATTCAGCCTTATTTTGTTATTTTTATCTTTCCTTTATTTTATTTTATTTTATTTGCATGCTAGTTTCATGCGATTTGGAAAGATGTTGTGATTGAATGATTATTTTCCTTCCGCACATTTTGTTAAATGATATTGGGTCTTGGGAAGTGGGAAGATCGAGCCCGTTAGCTATTAACCTTGACTTGCATGCTTAAGAATTGGGCTAGGTTTAAATAAATAAAAACATGAGCAAGATTTAGAGTTTTTCTTTTATTTAGCTATGTTTTATTTATTTGTTTATTTTGTTATATTATTCGCTAGTAGCATGTTTAGGCCGACCACACTTGGGTAGGCAAACTTTAGGTCTTTTCTTTTATTCAAGGTGAGAGTTCGTCCCTTTAGTTTATTATTTATCCGGGGAATGTCCCGTAGTACTTTTATTTGGAGGCCGTGACGAGCATCGTGAAGGAAGCAGTGTAGGATAGATTAGATTTTTAGTATATTTTCTTTTAGTTCTTTCTTTGCTATTCTCTTATTTTTCTTTTATTAGGTAGGGACGACCTCGAGCCGCTTTTGTGTTTATTTTCGCTTTTATGTGTCTCTACCTCAATCGAAATATTCTTAAAAGCCAATCTGATAAATTATGCAACCGTACTAGTTACGGGACTTGGAGAGTGCCTAACACCTTGTCCCCGAGTTAAATGAACCTCCTTACTTGGATTTCTCATGCAAACTATGTTTTAGAGTCAAAAATATTTTTAAGGAAAAATTGCTTTTAAGCGGTGACTTGGCACACCGAGATTCAGGTCAAGTGGCGACTCTGAGAAAATTCCTTTTACACAATTTTTTTTCAATTTTTGATTGAAAATCTTTTTGAGCTTAAAAATCCTTTTATCTCTTTTAAAGAGGGTTAAGAAAAAAAAGGGTGTGACAGCTTTAGCGACTCTGCTGGGAATTGCAGGTTCGAGCTGATACTTGATCTTGTTGGCTTTTTAGAATATTTGGTTGAGATTTTTTATGTTCTTTATTTGGTTTTGTTGTTTCTTATTTAGTTTTATTTTATTTGCTAGTTATTTATGTGTTTACCATTTTCTTTTATGTGTTACTGCTTTATAACTGTCATCATTTGCATAACTCTAGGTCAATTCTTTCTGCAACAAGTCTCGTCGTACGCGTCGCGTGCACGAACTCTTTATTAAGTCACCCTTATTTTAGGGGGGGAGGGTCGTCAGACGTATGGAGTGGGTGAAATGCTTGAGCAGCCACCATCGACCATAAGCTCCCCCGAATTGCCTTGTTAGTGAACCCCAAACGTAGGTGAGCCTTTAGATCAGGATTATGTGCATCATATCATTATGACCTAGAACGGCCTGGTCCTAGGTATCGTGTTCCTTTGTAGTAAGCCTGTCTAAATTATGTCAAATGGGCCCGATGGGCCAAAATGACATCCAATCATCCTATGTGCTAAATGTTGCATCTTTGAGGGTCAAAAGGTCATTTGGCGGACTGATATTTGGGAAAGAAGGGTGAAAAATAAAGTAAGAGAGAATATTGAATTTTTTTATCACTTTTAGTTTTTTCCCCAGTTTTCTAAAAAGATTAAAAACAAAAAGAAAAAAGAGAATTTACACTTTCTTCATTTCATTTTTCAAAAAGACAAAAATAGTTTTTTCCAAATCAGTTGCATTTTTCAAAGCTTTCTCCTACATCCAATCCTCCCGAACTACGCATACCGGATTCTCGTCTTTCGGGGGGAGGGGATACATAGGAAACCCACATAGGGTCCGGTCTTCTGAGTGAGTCTCAAGTTCTTGGCTTCGGGGGTCGTAGCCAAGTCTTGCATGTCTAGCCACATTTGGCCACATCAATCGTCTTTGAAAAATAGGGATATTTTTGCAAAAGTGTCTTGTTAAATCATGTATTAGAGTCCTAAGCCCACAATAAGGTATCCTATTAGTTTAAGTTCTATACCTGTTGAATTTGCGTGCTCAGCCATTTCTGGCCACATAGATAATTTTTGCAAAGGGGTCATTTTTACAAAGTAATTCTTGAGATTATGATTCCTTGAAGTTTAAGGCCATATAGACCTTCGTGAGGTGTTTCCATGTCTTAGAGGTCACCCTTATTGAGTTTACGCTTCTAGCCACGTAGGCCAGTTTTAAAAAATAACCTTATTCGTGTATTGCATGTATTCAATAGGAAGTGTTATGGTCTCACATAGGGTCTTGAGTCACTAACTTTATTTGATCTTATTATTCTAATTCAATTATTGTTCCATTTACCAGAGTTTGAGCATGACAGACGCTCCAGGACCATCCCAGCCAGGATCGTTGCCTTTAGGAGTTGTTTGAGGAGACTTTTTAAATTTTTGAGTCTATTTTCATATTTTATTTTACTTTATTGTCTTGTCCAGTAGTATGGAGACTTTTAGGTGATGTCAGAGTCTGTCATAGTCTATCTGAGTATGTCGAGTCTTTTGTCAACGTATTTCCCATTTGTATTTGAAAACAAAAAAAAAGTTATAAATGAAAAATTCAAAAAGATTTTTGCTTTTTAGTTTATTTTGTCCATCACTTTTCTAGAACTACGCTTGGCCTGATTCATGTGGGAAATGATACGTAGGCAATCTACATCGGGTTCGATCGAATCATTTTTAAAATTAAAGAAAAAAAGAAGAAGATAAAATTGCAGGATGTGAAGAATGAGACGAAAGAAAAGTCATGAGCAGCAAGGAAAAGAAAGGAAAGAAAATGAGTAAACCAAAGAGCGTTAAAAGAAATTAAAAAGGAAGGTTGGAACGAGAAAATTGGGATGATTTCATACACCTTTAATTGTTGCTAGGTGCATTGCACGCAATGTGATATTATTATTTGATAAATGCCGTAACGCTAACATTGGTGGCTTTGTTTTGCTCCTCTTTGTTATTTTCATTATTATCATTTTAGGAAGGTGGTTAGTTTGTGGTACTTTGGCGAGTCATCCATACAACACTAGGTCAAAGCACAAGGCAGCCATGGCTAGCAAAAAATTGGGTACATGTGTGTTTGACCCACCGAGGGAGATTGTGGAATCGATATCTGAGTTGAAAGAAGAGGTCCAAAGGTTGAAACAACAGATGACAGAGATGTATCAGGCTTGGATCAGGGGGAATCCTCCATCCTCATTTGCCACTAATTACACAGAAAAACCTGCCTCCATCTCACCACTATCGCAAACCCAGATTCCCATTAGAGTCGATCTTTCCGCACAACATCCTCCAGGCTTTACCCCTTACGACAACTACCCTGGAACGTCGTCCCAACCTTTTCATGCTCCACCAGCCAAAACAATCTCATATCCCGCCCCAACATCCACTCTTGTTTTTGTAGCCCCTCCACAACCTACCATCCATCGATCTTCTAGTGAACCCACATTCAAAGTTCCTCATACCCAATATTATGTTCTAGAACCAACTTTTAAGGTCCTAGATCTCTATTGTTATACCCCTCACTTTGAGCCTCCCGTTGAATATGGAGCAAGATGAGATATCTAGGAAAGTGAAAATCATGGAGCATTTTTCAAGGAACATGCAAGGAATATGGAGCCAAGTGAGTGTATCTTACAAGGACCTATGTTTGATCCTTGATGTCCAACTTCCTGCGGGATTTAAGATACCAAAGTTTGATTTGTACGATGGATATGGAGATCCCGCAGCCCTTTAGAGAGGTTTTTGTAGTAAGATGAGAGTTGCTGGCAGAAAAGACGAGATGTTTATGGTCTATTTAAATAAGAGCTTGAGTGGGAAAGCCTTGGAATGGTACGCCCATCAAGATGTTAATAAGTGGTAAATGTGGGATGATATGGCTAAGGCTTTTCCCGACATTTTCAGTTCAATATAGACAATGTCCCAGATCGTCTCCCCCTGGGGTACGACATAAAGAAGTGTCGGCACTTGAAGAGAGAAATCCAAGAGCTTATTGATACAGTTAAAATTACAATTCAAAGCCCAGATATGCCAAACATTAACCAAAATCCTTTACCAGCACATATAGAAAGACGCATGATTGAAATAGTTCGAAAAGAAGGGGAGTCGGGGAGTTCTTCCAAGTCCATCGTGATGGTTCGTGCTAGTGAAGGTAATTCAGTTAAGGATCTAGGCACCACAAAAGCAATGCCCTTGACGGTCGAAGAGGTGACAGAGAAACTAAGTCCTCTTAACGTGAAGAAATATGTGTTGGTTGTGAAAGGACCTTCGAACGATGTTGGGGAAAGTCAGAAAAAGTCGATATTGGTTGTACTAGGGATCCCAAGAAATCTTGTTGTAGTCGTGAAAGGGTCTCCCATTACCCCTGTTGTTATTAAACCAGCGATTCAGTTGCCAGTGGTTGATACAAAGGCTGTCCAGTGGAACTATAAACGAACAATAGTGACATATAAAGGGAAAGAAATGGAGGAAGATTTCAATGAGACCGGAGGACCGACTCATTTGGGGAGGTATTTTACCTCAGAAGAATTGAGGAAGGCCAAACCCTTCAAGGATATCCAAATGCCAGTAAAGAAACCGGTCACCGAGGAAGAGGTTGAAGAGTTCTTGAAAAAGATGAAAGTGCAAGACTATTCCATTGTCGAATAATTAAGGAAAACTCCAGCTAATATCTCTCTCTTATCTTTGTTGATATATTCAGATGAACACCACAGAGACATAATGAAGATTCTGAATGAGGCACATATTCCTGATAAGGTCACATTAAATCAATTGGAAAAGATTGCTAGCAGGATCTTCGAAGCAAATATGACCACTTTTGCGGACGATGAGCTTCCTATAGAGGGTACGGAACACAATAAAGCTCTTTATATCATGGTGAAATGCGAGAATTATTTTTTCACGAGGGTGTTGGTTGATAACGTCTCCAGTGCAAATATTTTCCCTTTGTCTAATTTGCAAAAATTAAAGATCGACATTGAAAGAATCCACATGAATAATGTATGTGTTCGAGGCTTTGATGGGGAAGGAAAAGATTCTGTTGGAGATATAATTCTTGAATTGGTGATAGGGCCAGTTGGGTTCACTATAAAATTTCAAATGCTAGACATGGCTGTTTCCTATAGTTTGTTATTGGGATGGCCCTGGATACATGCGGCTAAGGCAATGCCATCTTCTCTACATAAAATGGCAAAATTTGAGTGGGACAAGCAAGAATTAGTTGTCCACAGTAAGGAGGATCTATCTCTGTATAAGGATTCATCAGTTCTATTTGTTGAGGCTGGAGATGATAAAAGACCTTTAGTTTACCAAACTTTCAAAAAAGTATCTGTCGAAAAGATTCCTGAAGGAAAATGCATTCCACGGCCGAGGCTATCATCCTCGATTGTCATGGTAGCTAACGAGATGTTGAAGTATAGTTTTGTACCAGGTAAAGGTTAGGATTCATCACTACAGGGTATTGTGCATCTGGTGTGTCCACGTGAAAACCTTGGTACATTTGGTTTGGGATTCATGGCCATGGAGAAGGACAAAAAAAGGCTAAAAAATAAGAAGAGGAGGTATGGTCACTTCCCAAGCCTGTCCCGTACATCTCCAAGCCCTTTATCAAGTCGGGGGTTGCAAAACATCAAAATTCTTCATCAAAATTCTTCATTGATTTTGATGAAGAATTGATCAGAATGTCCCAAAATCTATTTGATGAGGTTGATATGATTGAAATTGGAGAAGGTTCTAGCAACGAAGATGTATAGTTTATTGGTCCGAGTGTGATGCTTAGCAACTGGGAAGCTACTCCCCTCCCCACCCGGGAGGAGTTTTGGTAGTTTGCTTTGTTTTTCTTTTTGTTATCTAGGTTATTCATGAGTTGTAACCCGGATTTCACTGTTGCTTGTTTTTATGTTCAAACCCTTCTATCCTTTTATTTTCAGTGAAATGTAATTTTTCGTCTTTTATTGTTATTCCCAATATATGCTTCAATTTGTTTTTCTTTTGTACAATTATTTTTATGCCGGTTTTAATGACATGACATGTATGAAGAATTTTTAGCCAGATCTTAAAAGCCAGTCTAACCTTGAAATAATGATCCAAGAAGTTGAATGTGATGAAGAGGTAACATTTGCAAAAATAGAGGTTCAGATCCTGTCTCTCTGAATTATTGTAGAAGTTGAAATTGATGATGATGAGTGGTGCAAAATATCACGGTCAACTTAATCAAGAGAAAATGGATAGAGCTTACAACAAGAAGGTGCGTCGCAAGAAGTTGAACAAGTCCAACTAGTATTGAAGCGCACCCGTCCACATCAAGCTAAAACTAAAGCCAAGTTTGCCTCCAGGAACTTCCTGAAGAAAAATGCATTCCAAAGCCGAGGCTATCATCCTCGATTGTCATGGTAGCTAATGAGATGTTAAAGTATGGTTTTGTATCAGGTAAAGGTTTGGGTTCATCACTAATGGGTATTGTGCATCCGGTGTGTCCACGTGAAAACTTTGGTACATTTGGTTTGGGATTAATGGCCATGAAGAAGGATAGAAAAAGACTAAAAAATAGGAAGAGGAGTTATGGTCACTTCCCAAACCTGTCCCGCACATCCCCAAGTCCTTTATCAAGTCGGGGGATGCAAAACTTCCAATATCATCAGTCCCGAAACCAGTAATTAATTTTGATGAAGAGTTGATCAGAATGTCCCAAAATCGATTTGATGAGATTGATATGGTTGAAATTAGGGAAGGTTCTAGCAATGAAGATGTGCAGTTTGTTGGGCCAATATGAAGCTTAGCAACTGGGAAGCTACTCCCCTCCCCACACGGGAGGAGTATTAGTAATTTGCTTTATTTTTCTTTATGTTATCTCGGTTATTCTAGGGTTGTAACTCAGATTTTACTTTTTCTTGTTTTGATGTTCAAACCCTTCTATCTTTTTATTTCCAGTGAAATGCAATTTTTCGTCTTTTAATGTTATTCCTAATATCGGTTTCAATTTGTTTTTCCTTTGTACATTTCTTTTTTATGCTGGTTCTAATGACATGACATACATGAGAAATTTTTAGCCAGATCTTAAAAGCCATTCTAACCTTGGAATAATGATCCAAGAAGTTGAATGTGATGAAGAGGCATCATTTCAAAAATTAGAGGTTGAGATCCCGTCCCTCTGAATTAGAGGTTGAGATCCCGTCCATTCTAACCTTAACTTCAATTGCATGTCTTGTACTCGGTATTTCCAAAGTTCGGTATGACGAAGGCGTTTTATTCAGCTACCCAAACACTTTCATCATTTGCTACCCCTTTTAATCCTTAATTTATTTTCTTTCATACCCCTAATTTGGAATCAGAAAATAGAGTTAGAAAATAGAAAATAGAGAAAAGAAAAGAAAAAAAAAGGAGAAAGAAAAAAAAAGTAAGAAAGAAAGAAAGAAAGAAAAAATGAATTGTAGTTGGAACTACGCTCCACCTGATTCATTTTAAGGATATGTAGGCAGCCTTACTCCAAGGTTCGGTCCCATCAAAATAAAAATCCAAAATTCCTCAGACTCAAAGAAACTGGGGTAGAAGTTTTAGTTTTGCAAAAGATTTGATTCTAAAAGTTGTAATTTTGAACCCTTTCATCTTAAGTTATTTTGAGCCTTCATGCCACCATTTCTTTCTAACCCTATCCAAAAGCCTACATTACTGTCCAAAGAAAGACTTTCTGATCAATCTTTGAGGATGCTAAGTCAAGCGAGATAGAGGTATGATTTCCTTGCATCATGGGTAGCACTTTGTTTATGGGCACAAGGAAAAATGAATAAAATGAGAGTCTTAGAAACTAGACTCGAAGATCTTTCAGTTGATAGGTTGTCCATCACATAACTCCTTATTTATATGTAGCTATGCTCGTCCAAAGTTTGATCTTGTGCGTACTCATTTGAAACTTTAGTCTATTATGAAATTTTTCAACTTGGCTTAGACTTAGGACTTTCCTTAGACCCCATATTACTTATAATATATCTCGTACACTTATTATCATATCCAATAGATATCCATCATGTTAATAGTCCTTGAATGAGAAGTAGAGTCCGCCCCCAAACACATAACATAATTTATCTCTTCTTTCGCACATTTCAATTTCTCGAATTTTACTAACTCCCAAAATTTTAAAATATTTCGCCAGAGTTTCCTTTGTAACTGGGCCTATCCACCTGCCAGAGAATCCCAGCCTATCCTAACAACACATACATAATCCAATCAACGTAACATAACATGATACAATACTAACAGTGGCTTCATAAGCAATATATTTCTAGAAAAGGAACGACATTAATATCAACTATTCAGGTGATATGTAACTCATAGCAGGTAAGCTCCCAACATCTTCATAAAATATATAAATGAATGTTTAAATTAAAGATGATATTTTTGGGTCATCACATTCTCCACCTCTAAAATAAACGTCCGTTCTCGAACGAAATTAGAAAAGTACCTGAGCTGGTGAAAAGATGTGGATATTTACTACGTATGTCCGACTCGGACTCCTAGGTAGCTGCCTCAATTGGATGACCACTCCACTGTACCCGAACTGAAGGATAACTCTTGGACCTCAACTGTTGGACCTGACGAGCTAGAATATCTACCGGCTCATCCTCGTAAGTCAAATCTTTGTCCAATTAAACTGAGTTGAAGTCTAACACATGGGAAGGATCACCGTGATATTTTCGGAGCATGGATACATGGAATACCGGATGAACTGCAGAGAGACTAGGTGGTAGTGCAAGTCTGTAAGCCACCTCTCCAACTCTCTCAGGAATCTCAAAAGGTCTGATATACCTCGTGCTCAACTTTTCCTTCTTTCTGAACCTCATAACACCCTTCATAGGCAAAACCCGGAGCAAGACCTGTTCACCAACCATGAATGCAACATCACGAACCTTCCGATCCGCATAACTCTTTTGTCTAGACTGAGCTATACGAAGCCGATCCTGAAACAATTTTACCTTTTCCAAAGCATCTTGAACCAAGTCCGTACCCAATAGTCTAGCTTCGTCCGGCTCAAACTAACCCACTAGAGACCGGCACCGCCTACCATATAAGGCCTCATACGGCGCCATCTGAATGCTCGACTGATAACTGTTATTGTAATCAAACTCCGCAAGTGGCAAGAACTGATCCCAAGCAGCCCCAAAATCTATCACACACGCACGAAGCATGTCCTCCAGTATCTGAATAGTGCGTTCGGACTGCCCGTCCGTCTGAGGGTGAAATGTTGTACTCAACTCTACCCGAGTACCCAACTCACACTGTACGACCCTCCAAAACTGTGATGTAAACTTCGTACCCCGATCAGAGATAATAGATACCGGTACACCATGAAGCCTGACGATCTCGAGAATATAAACCTGCGCTAGCTGCTCCGAGGAGTAAGTAGTAACTACATGAATGAAATGAGTTGACTTGGTCAATTTATCCACAATCACCCAAACTGCATCGAACTTCCTCTGAGTCTGTGGGAGCCAAACAACAAAATCCATAGTGATCTACTCCCATTTCCACTCTGGAATCTCTAACTTTTGAGGCAATCTACCAGGTCACTGATGCTCATACTTCACCTGCTGGCAATTTAGCACCGAGCTACATATTCCACTATGTCTTTCTTCATCCGCCTCCACCAATAGTGTTGTCTCAAGTCCTGATACATCTTTGTTGCACCCGAATGAATGGAGTACCACAAACTCTGAGCCTCCTGGAGAATCAACTAACGCAAGCCATCTACATTGGTACACATAGCCTACCCTGCATCCGTAATACACCGTTATCTCCAATAGTGACTTCTTTGGCATCACCGTGATGAACTGTGTCCTTAAGGACAAGCAGATGGGGGTCATCATACTGACGCTCTCTGATACGATCATAAAGAGAATATTGAGAAACCACACAAGCCAAAACTCGGTCCGGCTCGGAAACATCCAATCTAACAAACTAGTTGGCTAAGGCCTGAACATCCAAGGCTAAAGGCCTCTTTGCTGCCGGTAAATATGCTAAGCTGCCCAAACTCTCCGCCTTATGACTCAAGGCATATGCAACTATATTGGCCTTCCCGGGATGATAGAGAATGTTGATATCATAATACTTAAGCAACTCCAACCACCTCCACTGCCTCAAGTTAAGATCTTTCTGTTTAAACAGATGTTGTAGACTTCGGTGATCGGTGTAGACCTCACAATGGACACCGTACAAATAATGCCGCCAAATCTTCAAGGCATGAATAATAACTGCTAACTCAAGGTCTAGGACCGGATAATTCTTCTCATGTACCTTTAGCTATCTGGACACATAGGCAATCACCCTACCATCTTGCATCAACACTACGCCGAGACCAATAAGCGATGCATCACAATACACAATATAAGACCCTAAACCTGTAGGCAACACCAATACTGGGACTGTAGTCAAAGATGTCTTGAGCTTTTGAAAGCTCTCCTCACATTCCTTGGTCCACCTGAACGGAGCACCCTTCTGGGTCAATTTGGTCATAGGTGTAAAAGTAGAAGAGAAACCTTCCACAAATCAGTGATAATACCCTGCCAAACCAAGGAAACTCAGAATCTCCATAGTTGAGGACGGTCTAGACCAACTCTACACTGCTTCAATCTTCTTTGGATCCACATTTATCCCTTCGCACAAAACTATATGACCTAAAAATCCCACTGAATCAAGCTAGAATTCACACTTCAAAAATTTTGCATACAACTTTTCTCTCAAAGTCTGAAGCACGGTCCTCAAGTGTTGTTCATGATCCTCCCGGCTCCGGGAGTACACCAGAATGCCGTCAATAAATACAAAGACGAAGGAGTCAAGATAGGGCTGAAATACACTGTTCATCAAATGCATAAATGTTGCTGGGGCATTGGTCAGCCTAAATGACATTACAAGGAACTCGTAATGACCATACCGAGTCCTGAATGCAGTCTTTGGAATATCTGCTTTTCGAATCTTCAACTGATGATATCCTCACCGCAAATCAATTTTTCGAGAATACTCTGGCACCCTGAAGCTGATCAAATAGGTCATCAATACAAGGTAATGAGTACATGTTCTTCACTGTAACCTTGTTCACCTTGCAGTAATCAATACACATCCGCATAGAATCATCTTTCTTTTTACAAATAAAACATGAGTACCCCAATGTGATACACTGGGCCGAATGAAGCCCTTATCAAGTAACTATTGTAATTGCTCTTTTAATTCTTTCAATTCTGCTGGGGACATACGATATGGTGGAATAGAAATGGGCTGAGTGTCCGGTAACAAATCAATGCCAAAGTCAATATCCCTATCGGGTGGCGTACCTGGAAGATCTGCTAGAAATACATCAGGAAAATCCTTTACTATAGGAACTGACTCCACGGTAGGAGTATCAACACTAACATCTCTCACAAAGGCCAGCTACATATCACACCCCTTCTCAACCATTCGTTGAGCATTAAGAAACGAAACAACCCTACTAGGAACATAATCCAAGGTACCTCTCCACTCTAGCCGCGGTAGAACTGGCATAGCCAACGTCACCGTCTTGGCGTAACAATCAAGGATAGTGTGATAGGGCAACAACCAGTCCATGCCCAAAATAATATCGAAATCCACCATACTGAGCAATAATAAATCAGCTCTGGTCTCAAAACCACTGATAACAATAAAAAACGAACGATACCCGCGGTCAACAATAATTACTTCACCCACGGGTGTAGATACATAAATAGAAGAACTCAAGGAATCACGGGATATGCCCAAATATGGGGCAAAATAAGATGACACATAAGAATAAGTGGAGCCTGGAACAATAAGACTGATACATCTCTATGATAGACCGAAATAATACATGTGATAACAGAATCTTATGCTACTGCCTCCGTCCTAGCAGGAAGGGCATAATATCTGACCTGGCCTCCCCCTCTAGGGCGACCTCTACCTGTCCGACCTCCACCTCTAATTGGCTGTGCAGGTGGAGTAGCAACTGGTGCAGTGATCATGGCCTGAGATAGCTGAGGGCCCTGTGGAATAGGTGGTGCCTGAGAAATCTGTGGAGGTGCACCTCTCCTAAGTCTGGGGCAATCCCTCATAATATGAAGAGTGTCACCACACTCAAAACAAGCCCTCGGAGAATGTGGTTTCTAGGACTGGCTCGGGCCTAATCGATTAGATTACCCACTGAAAGCACCCCGTACAGGAGGTACGGTAGATCCTGGCGGTGCATAATATGGAACCTGAGGTCTGGAAGTAGCAGGAATACCGCTGGAAGCTGGAAGTGATGAATGAATAGGACAGCTCATATAGCCTCTACTATGACGGGCTGCAGCTAGGGCACGAGAACTGTTATATGTGCCCGAATCCCGAGGTCTCTTAACTTCCCTCTCTTCTCTCTCTCGAGTTCGCATACCCTCCAATCTCCTACCAATTGACACCACCTGTTGGTATGTGATATCCATATCCGATTCTCGGGCCATACTAAATTTGATACTAGGGTGGAGCCCCTAAATAAATCGACGAACCCGCTCTCGAATAATAGCAACTAATGTTGGTGCATGCCTAGCCAAATCACTGTATCAGACCGTATATTCTGACACAGTCATAGAACCCTGGCACAACTACTCAAACTCTGCGTGACATGCATCTCTAAGACTCTGAGGAACATACTCCCTCTAGAACATTTCTGAAAATTGAGTCCAAGTGAGTGAAGCTGCCTCAACTGGACTATCCAACTAGTATGCCCACCACCACTGGTAGGCTGCTCCTCTAAGCTGGAATGTCGTGAAAGAAACCCCACTAGAATCCACAATACCCATAGTATGAAGGATACAATGACATTCCTAAAGAAAACCATGAGTATCCTCTGAAGCTAAACTGCTGAATATGGGAAAGAGGTATTTCTTGTACCTCTCGAGCCTGAGTTGCTCCCCCTTTGAAACTACTGCCCTAACCTCGGGCCGAACCGGGACAACTGGCTGCACTGGTATAACCTTTGAGTCGTGATCAACTTAGGCCCGTGGCTCTGGGGTTCGGGCGGCGGGAGTCTATGCTCCTCCCCCGGCCTGAGATGTGGCAGGAGCAAATGGAATCAACCCTGCCTGAGCTAGAGTGCCAAACATGCTCAAGAGTCTCCTAAAGTGCAGGGGTAGTAACAGACGTCTCAGGTGCCTGTTCTCCAACTGGAGCTACTGGTGGTTTTGCTGCAGCAGCTCATGCAGTTTCTCTGGCTGCACCACGT